>NC_057739.1:6973207-7017383 GCF_004010195.1 Chiloscyllium plagiosum
AGATCCTGTTGTAATCTGAGGTAACCTTCTTCGCTCTCCACTACACCTCCAATTTTGGTGTCATCTGCAAACTTACTAACTGTACCTCTTATGCTTGCATCCAAATCATTTACGTAAATGACAAAAAGTAGAGGGCCCAGCACCGATTCTTGTGGCACTCCACTGGTCACAGGCCTCCAGTCTGAAAAACAGCCCTTCACCACCACCCTCTGTCTTCTACCTTTCAGCCAGTTCTGTATCCAAATGGCTAGTTCTCCCTGTATTCCATGAGTTCTAACCTTGCTAATCAGTCTCCCATGGGGAACCTTGGCGAACACCTTACTGAAGTCCATATAGATCACGTCTACTGCTCTGCCCTCATCAGTCCTCTTTGTTACTTCTTCAAAAAACTCAATCAAGTTTCTGAGATATGATTTCCCACGCACAAAGCCATTTTGACTATCCCTAGTAAGTCCTTGCCTTTCCAAATATATGTACATCCTGTCCCTCAGGATTCCCTCCAACAACTTGCCCACCACCGAGGTCAGGCTCACTGGGTCTATAGATCCCTGGCTTATCCTTACCACCCTTCTTAAACAGTGGCACCACGTTAGCCAACCTCCAGTCTTCAGCACCTCACTTGTGACTATCGATGATACAAATATCTCAGCATGAGGCCCAGCAATCATTTTGCTAGCTTCCCACAGAGTTCAAGGGTACACCTGATCAGGTCCTAGGGATTTATCCACCTTTATGCGTTTCAAGACATCCAGCACTTCCTCCTCTGTAATTTGGACATTTTGCATGATGTCACCATCTATTTCCCTACAGTCTATATCTTCCATGTCCTTTTCCACAGTAAATACTGATGCAAAATACTCATTTACTATCTCCCCCATTTTCTGTGGTTCCACACAAAGGCCGCCTTGCTGATCTTTGAAGGGCCCTATTTTCTCCTTAGTTACCCTTTTGTCCTTAATGTGTTTGTAAAAACCCTTTGGATTCTCTTTAATTCTATTTGCCAAAGCTACCTCATGTCCCCTTTTTGCCCTCCTGATTTCCCTCTTAAATATACTCCTACTACCGTTATACTCTTCTAAGGATTCACTTGATCTATCCTGTCTATACCTTACATATGCTTCCTTCTTTTTCTTAACCAAACCCTTAATTTCTTTAGACATCCAGCATTCCCTATACCTACCAGCCTTTCCTTTCACCCGAACAGGAATATACTTTTTCTGGATTCTTGTTATCTCATTTCTGAAGGCTTCCCATTTTCCAGCTGCTCCTTTCCCTGCTAACATCTGCCCAATCAGCTTTTGAAAGTTCTTGCCTAATACCATCAAAATTGACCTTTCTCCAATTTAGAACTTCAACTTTTAGATCTGTTCTATCCTTGTCCATCACTATTTTAAAACAAATAGAATTATGGTCGCTGGCCCCAAAGTGCTCCCCCACTGACACCTCAGTCACTTGCCCTGTGCTATTTCCCAAGAGTAGGTCAAGTTTCGCACCTTCTCCAGTAGGTACATCCACATACTGAATCAGAAAATTTTCTTGTACACACTTAACAAATTCCTCTCCATCTAAACTATTTGGAAAGTTAAAATCCCCTACCATAACTACCCTATTATTCTTACAGATAGCTGAGATCTCCTTACAAGTTTGTTTCTCAATTTTCCTCTGACTATTAGCAGGTCTATAATACAATCCCAATAAGGTGATCATCCCTTTCTTATTTCTCAGTTCCACCCAAATCACTTCCCTGGATGTATTTCTGGGAATATCCTCCCTCAGCACAGCTGTAATGCTATCCCTTATCAAAAGTGCCATTCCCCCTCCTCTCTTGCCTCCCTTTCTGTCCTTCCTGTAGCATTTGTATCCTGGAACATTAAGCTACTAGTCCTGCCCATTCCTGAGCCATGTTTCTGTAATTGCTATGATATCCCAGTCCCATGTTCCTAACCATGCCCTGAGTTCATCTGCCTTCCCTGTTAGGCCCCTTGCATTGAAATAAATGCAGTTTAATTTATTAGTCCTACCTTGTCCCTGCCTGCCCTGACTGTTTGACTTGCTCCTGTTCTCAATTGTACCAGTCTCAGATTGATCTCTTTCCTCACTATCTCCATGGGTCCCACCATACTAGTTTAGCTCCTCCCGAGCAGCTCTAGCAAATTTCCCTGCCAGTATATTTGTCCCCTTCCAATTTAGGTGCAATCCGTCCTTCTTGTACAGGTCACTTCTACCCCAAGAGAGATTCCAATGATCCAAAAAATGTGAATCCTTCTCCCATACTGTGGATTCAATGGGCCGAATGGCCTGCTTCCACATTATAGGGATTCTAAATGTGAGTCAAAAGACTAAAAAGGCAACTTGTTATCTAAATGGAGAGAAATGTCAAATACTTCAATGCAGAGGGATCTGGGTGTCCTCATGCATGAGTTACAGAAAGCTAGTACGCAGGTACTGCAGGTAATAAGGAAAGTATATTGAATTTTGGCCTTTACTGTGAAAGGAATGGAGTATAAAAATAATGAAGTGTCATTGCAGTTGTACAAAGGCGCATCTGGAGTACTACATATAGTTTTGGTCCCCTTACTTGAGGCAGGATGTAATTGCATTGGAGGCAGTTTAGAGAAGGTTCATTAAATTAATTTCAGAGATGAAAGCCTTGTCATTGCGGAGTATTTGAACAGTTTAGGCCTATACCAGTTATAGTTTAGACAGGTTGAGAGGAGATCTAAGTGTGTATATGAGATGCTAAAGGAACTGATAAGGTAGACGTAAAGCAGATGTTTCCCCTCGTGGAGCGATCTAGAACAAGTGGTTATAGTTTCAGGTTAAGCGTTGGAAGATTTAAAACAGAGAGAAAGGGGAATTAATTCTCTAAAAGAGTCATGAATCTGTAGAATTCACTACCTAGATTGTGGTAGATACAGAATAAATTTAAAGAGGCGATTTTTAATTTAAAACATTAAGGTTTTGGAGAAAGAGCAGGAAAATGAAGTGGAGGCCGAGATTAGATCTGCCATGATCGTGTTAAATGGCAAAGCAAGCTCAAAGGGCTGAATTGCCTACTCCTGCTCCTAATTCTTACATTCTTAAATGACTGTGTACATTCACACAAGGAGTTGCACAGTGGTTAGCACTGCTCCCTCACATTGCCAGGGACCTGGTTTGTTTCCCAGCTTCGGGTGACTGTGGAGTTTGCACATTCTGCCCGTGTCTGCATGAGTTTCCTCTCACAGTCTGAAGATGTGCAGGCTAGGTGGACTGGCCGTGCTAAATTGCCTTGTAGTGTGCAAGATAGGTGGGTTAACTAGCAAATGTGGGTTTACAAGGATAAGGTGGGATGCTGTTTGGAGGATCAGTGCAGACTCGATGGGCTGAATCGCCTATATCTGCACCATAGGGATTCTATGATTTGGTGCTGTGAGAAATGAAAGTTCGGTCTGCCGGTCTGTCTTCCTCTGGCTTTGTTAACTAACATTTTTGCATATTATTCTCTCCTTCCACATATCAGCCAGACACTCAGTAGAATATTGAAGCGGCCCAGTTGTTGGGCACAGTGGACATGTCCAGGCTGGCTTTGTGTCTATGGACCCAGTAAACTGGAAATGACAAATACATTAGCGGAGCTGCGTATCCATTTGCTTTGCTGATATTGGGATCTTTCGGGGTGTGTGTATTCTGTGGAGTGCAGTTGACTTAGGAAGAGGCACAATTTAACCATGGATATACAATTCATTTAAAGTACCTGAAGAAATTCACTCTTGCACACCAGAATTCAGAGGACTTCAAACAGTCATTCTTGTTATATACTCCGAAAATCTACCAGGCACACATGTCCACTCAGCATCTCTCAGACACACACAGAATCTCTGAGGCAAACAATTCCTGCTTGATCTCTCTCTTACACACAATCTCTCACAAACAGACAAATCCACATATTTCTTCCTCTTGCACACAAACAAACAATCTCAGAGATTTATAAATTTCACTCACTCGCAAATGGACACAGTCTGACAGAGTCTATACAATCACATTTAGCACGAAGGAAGGCCGGGGAATTTTTTTAGGATCAAGAACATGCTACCTGAAAACATGGGGGAAATGCTCATTCCAGAAATAATTTTAAAGCGAATTGGACAGATGTTTAGAGATGAATGAAGACTTGTCCACAATAAGTGAGAGCTTGTTCATGGAAGGAGCAGGGGAACAATTAGCCAAATGGCCACTTTCTATGTTTCAAATTCCTTTGATTTTTATAATCTCCTTCTCTCACAGATACTCTCATACAGACACACACAAAACGTCTCACACGCACACTCTGTCTCTCTCACAACCCCCTCAGGTTAATAATCCCGTTCGGTCTTTAGGAGCAGTGAGATTTGGGAGTCCATGTACAGACAGCAACGAAAGCTGGTGGGCAAGTAAAAAAAAATTTCAAGGGCCAAGGGAATGTTAGTCTGGAATGTAAAAGGGTAGACGTTGTGTGACAATAAAACGCCCGCTCCAACCCATCTGGAGCACTGTGTTTTGGGTATCACAGTTCAGGGAAGATATATTGACCTTGAAAGGGGGTGTGTTGCAGATTCACCAGAATTAGGCCAATGTTAAAGTGGTGAAGTTCCAAGTAAAGTTGTATCGAATAGACTTGTATTTCCTTGAATATAGAAGATTAACTGGCAATATAACTGAGGTGTGAGGCTGGGGCAGAGGGGTCAGATAGAGAGAGGAGAAACAGCAGCAGATTGAGAGAGGTGCAGATAGAAAAATTAACGATTACAAGGAAGTCACAGAGAAGCTATTTTCCCTCTTCGAGATTTGAAGAACGAAACAGAACAGTATTTATATTCGATCTTTATGTTTCGAACAGATATCCAAAAGCACTTTATACAAGAGCTGGAAGAAATCTGAACTCACTCCCTCAAGCTGGAAATAATTAAAAATTTTAGAACAAAGTTATCCACAATTCACTGCTAGATCTGGGTGTTGAGGTGGATGGAAGAAAGGCAGATTATTAGAACTGCGACACAGAATACCCACTGAATGGATTGGCAGAACAGACTGGAGAGGCTGAATGGCCAATGCCCGTCCAATCTTCCCCTGCCTCTCAGATACATATACAGAATCTTCCACCTCAGAAAGTGTTAGGGAGCTGCTGAGATTAAGAACAACCTGATCATAAAACACAAAGAGGCTGCCTCAAGAGATGCAGAATGTGAGCACAGCACCAGGCAAAAATAAAAATAAAGGAGAGGCTATCTAAACCCGTCTTACTCAGGCAGCAACTGGGGAATACTGTGAGGTCAGAGGGGCAGGAGAGTCTTTGTGAGGGGGTGGAAAATGGGTGCATGGAACTCTGACACATAGTGAATGAGAGGTATAGTTTCTTACCTGATGCCTTGGTGCTACTGGTGCTAGGCTCAGTCTGCGACAGATACTCTCTGAAAGCTTGCGCTGCTCTTCATGTTTGAAGCCAGAACATAGCAACACAGCGGGAAAAAGGAGAAAATAAAAATGTCAGAGAGACAGACACCTCCCAAAGCGGCACAAATGAAAAATTGACACAAAAATACAAGCGGGTTCATCCCACTTTACAGCGACAAGGAGATAAAGTGAATGAACATATTGGGGGATAAAAAAATCAATCAGTTCTTGTAAAATCAGCTTAATAAATGTAATTCAATTAAATTTGACAGCCCATTACTGTCGAGGACATGAAGCACATTCAGTATTTCTACATTTCCAACTGCTGCATCTTTTAAATGTTTCATAAAAGGAAATAGACAGTAACAATCCAATAAGTGATGGATCGCCTTCTCAATCGCTGGGTAGAGTTAGCCTCATAGTGTGAAGTGTGACAGAGGAAGAGAGATACAGGAGAGACACAATACAAGGAGAATCAATACAGGGAGACAATAAAATATGAGTAGTGCTGTGGAGGTAATGGAAAGCAGCAAGCTTAAAATAACTGCAACATTTAGGGACAAAGGTTTAGCACTTCGTGGAGCACGCATGTGCAATTTTGAGCCAGTTTGTTTTAAAACAGATCCAACAACTACAGTACAGCAAAACCATGCACGCAGGAATGTTAACACAAGCTCGTTCTAAAGTTGCAGGTTAAAAGTGCAAATTGTGCAGCGTGGAGAGAGGAGCTATGGCAACGTGGCAGGGAGAAACAGATTAGGGAGACAAGTGAGCAGGGTGAAAGGAGATTGAGAGAGGAAAAGAGACATGGGAAGACAAAACAGAGAGACTGCGCAAACACAACACAAGGCAAATAAATAAACAATGGATATAAAACAAAACAGAATGAGAGAAATCCCTCTGAATAGACAGATAGTGAGGAAACGATCAAAGCCACAAAAAAAAGATGTAAACAGGCAGGGGAGAGACAGGGGCACAGAAGCACAAGGAGCTGGAAATATCCCATTGGAACCACTCGGGAGCTGGTCTGAGTTCCTGAGCGCTAACTCGGCTTACAGCTTTCCAATGAAGCGCGCAAGAGGCTGGGCGAATGGGCAGTCACCCTGGACAATGGCACCGGGGGATTTCTTTCTGCTGATCAGGAGTCAGCAAACTTTGGTAGCATCAACTTTCGCGTGTGCAGGGGGCGAATCAACGGATAGATGGAATAGAGCCAGGCAGTAAATCCAGCAGCCCCTTCAAGGGGAACTTCGGTGCAACTCAAATGCAGTGCAGCAGAATGGGCTGCAACAGCCAGCGTTTCTTAAAGGGAGAGAGGGACGGGGTGGGTGCTCCTGGTTCGAGAATGTGATGCCCAGCTCCCGACCCAGGTGGCACTTACCTGACCTTGGATTCAGCCGAGCAAATGGCATTGCCCCGCGGGTTCTTCCGTTTGGAAACAGCGCTGCCCATCCTGGCTGGAGAGCCGGGGAGTGGGAGACATGGCAATCACAGAGCGGCCGGGGGGGACCCCTCGCCCATGCCAGGCAGTGCCAGTCTCCGGGAGCTGTGTGCCGCCTGCAGCTCGCAGCCGCCTCCCATGCTCGGCTCGGGCTGAGTGGCGGAGCTCGGAGGCTGGGGCGGAGCTCGGACACACAGTGGGCAGGGACAGGCGAACCCAATACCGGGGGGGGGGGGGGGGAGTGGCACTGCCACATCCCGAGGGGAGCAGACAGCCCCACAGGAGGGCAGACAGAGAAAGAAAAGGGACAGAGAGTTACAGAGCAGGGGCCAGGTAGAGCAGCCGGTGTGAGGGGCGACAGTTGGAGGGCAATGAGAAAGAGAAAAATGGGCCAGAGACATATCTTTAAAATTCATTCTCAGGATGTGGGTATCGCTGGTAAGGCAGAATTTATTGTCCATTCTTTATTGCTCTGGAGAGGTGGCGAACTGCTTTCTTGAGTGCAGCATCCTTCAGCGTGCAGAGCCACCCACATTGTTGTTGGGAAGAGGATTTCGGTATTTTGACCCTTAGAACCAGGGGAACAGAGATCTATTTCCAAGTCAGGATGGTGTGTAGCTTGAAGGGCAACTTTCAGGTTGTGATCTCCACATGTATCTGGTGCCTTTGTCTTTCTAGATAGTGGACAACCATTTAACAAGGGGCTACCTCAAAGATATTGCAGAAAAAACGCTCATGGTGTTTGGGTAGCACATTGAAACACACAGGCGGTTGGTTGGCTAACAGGAAGCAAAGAGTTAGGATAAATGGTTTTCAGGTTGGCAAGACAAAGCAACTAGTGTGCCTCAGAAATTTGTGCTGAGACCATAAGTGTTTATAATTTATATAAATATATTGAGGGATGGAAGGTACAGTTGCCAAACGAGCTGATGACACAAAGACACAACATCAAGTTGTGAAGAGACATGTGGAAGTTATAAACAAGATAATGGTAGGTTAAGTGAGCAAAGTTTTGGCAAATGGAATACAATGTGGGAAAGTGTGTAATAGCACATTTTGGCAGGAAGAGTAGAAATAAATGATATTATCAAAATGGTGAGAGACTGGAGACTGTGATGCAGAGGGATCTAGGTGGCCTCATGCATGAATCGTAAAAATGTAGTCTACAGGTACAGCAAGTAATTAGGAAAACTAATAGAATACGATTATTTATCAGATGGGGAATCAAATACAAGAGTCAGGAGGTTATGCTACAGTTATACAAGGTGTTTGTGAGATTATACCTGGAATACTTTGTACAGCATTGTTCACCTTATTTAAAGAGGGATGTAAATATGCTGGAAACTGTTCAGAGAAGATTTACAAAATAAATACCTGGAACAGGTGGGTTTTCTTATGAGGCTAGGCTTGTATCTGCTGGAGTTTAGACGAGTAAGAGGTGACTTGATTGAAACATATGAAATGTTGATGAGTCTTGAGAGGGATGATCTCAAGATGATATTTCCTCTGATGAGAGAGTTTCGAACCAGGGGCCAATGTTTGAAAATCAGACATCACCCATTAAAGACAGCGATGAAATGAAGATCTCTTCTCACAGATGGCTGTGAGTCATACAGGTGTACAGCATGGAAACAGACCCTCGGTCCAACTTGTCCATGCCGACCAGATAGTCCCACCTGCCAGCACCTGGCCCATATCCCTCCAAACCCTTCCTATTCACATACCTATCCAGATGCCTTTTAAATGGTGCAATTGTACCAGCCTCCACCACTTCCTCTGGCAGCTCATTCACCCCTTAGGTCTCTTTTATATCTTTCCCCTCTCACTCTAAACCTATGCTCTCTAGTTCTGGACTTCCCCCACATCAGGGAAAAGATCTTGTCTATTTGTCCTATCCACTCCCCTCATGATTTTATAAACCTCTATAAGGTCACCCCTCAGCCTCCGATGCTCCAGGGAAAACAGTCCCAGCCTGTTCAACCTCTCCCTATAGCTCAAATCCTCCAACCCTGACAACATCCTTGTAAATCTTTTCTGAACCTTTTCAAGTTTCACAACAACCTTCCAATAAGAAGGAATTGCGTGCAATATTCCAAAAGTGGCCGAACCAATGTCCTGTACAGCTGCAACATGACCTCCCAACTCCTGTACTCAATACTCTGACCAATAGAAGAAAGCATACCAGATTGCCTTCTTCATTATCCTATCTACTTGCAACTCCACTTTCAAGGAGCTATGAACCTGCACTCCAAGGTCTCTTTGTTCAGCAGCTCTTCCTAGGTCCTGACCATTAAATGTATAAGTCCTGCTAAGACTTGCTTTCCCAAAATGCAGCACCTCACATTCATCTAAATTACACTCCATCTACCACCCCTAAGCCCACTGGGTCATCTGATCAAAATCCTGTTGTAATCCAAGGTAATCTTCTTTACTGTCCACTGTACCTCCAATTCTGGTGTCATCTGCACACTTACTAACCGTACCTCTTAAGCTCACGTCTAAATCATTTATGTAAATGACGAAAAGTAGTGGACCCAGCACCGATCCTTGTGGCATTCCACTGGTCACAGGCCTCCAGTCTGAAAATCAACCCTCCACCACCACCCTCTATCTTTTACCTTTGAGCCAGTTCTGTATCCAAATGGCTAGTTCTCCCTGTATTCCATGAGATCTAACCTTGCTAATCAGTCTACCATGGGGAACCTTGTCGAACGCCTTACTGAAGTCCTCTTCAGTAGGACTCTTCCTAAAAAGAGGTGGAAACAGAGTCATTGGACATTTTTTTAAAGCCAAGGTAGATAGATTCTTGTTAGGTAAAGGGGTGAAAAGTTATCAGGGTAGGCAAGAATGCAGATTTCAGATTACCATGATCTTATTGAATTCCATTGTGGGCTCAAGAGGCTGAATGGCGAAATTGAGGGCTGCAGATGCTGGAACTCAGAGTCGAGAGCATGGTGCTGGAAAAGCACAGCAGATCAGGCAGCATCTGAGGAGCAGAAGAATCGACGTTTCAGGCAAAAGCCCTCCATCAGGAATCCTGATGAAAGGCTCTTGCCGAAATGTTGATTCTTCTGTTCCTCGGATGCTCCCTGATCTGCTGTGCTTTTCCAGCACTACACTCTCAACTCAAGAGGCTGAATGGCCTACTCCTGGTCCTTGTTGCTGAAGAGAGAACAAGACAATTGGAGGAGTGGAGAGGAAAAAGGCAGATAGAATGTAAGATGGGCAGATAAGGACACAGGGTATATAAAAAGGGTTAGATTGTGAAACAGAAGAATACAGAGCAAAGGAGATAAAGAAAAGGCAGATAGAGAGTTGTAGACTGAAGGGTGGCATACGCAGAGGTAAGGCAGTTAGAAAGACACGGGAAAAGGGAACATCCCTCAGCTAAATGGATAGGTTGATGAGAGTAACACTTTTGATATGAAATACTGGATTTTTAGAAGGCACTTGATGCAATGCTTCACAACAAACTTGTGAAGAAAGTGTAGATCATGCTTTAAAAGAGGCATCAATACAAAATTGAGTGACAAGAAACAGGCAGAAATGCTCAATGGTTGTCTTTCAGGCTGGGACAATTGTTTGTAGCGGAGTTTCCCAGAGGTTGGTATTGGGATCCCAGTTTTCCTTGACATATATTAATGATCTGTATCTTAGTACGCAGAGGACAATTACAAAGTTTTAAGATGACACTAAGCTTAAAAGAATTATAAACTGTAAAAGAATAGTGTGGCTGTCCAAAGAGCCAAGTTGGTGGAACAGTGGACCAGTGGAAGACGAGCTTCAATGCAGAGAAATGTGAAATGATGCACTTTGGTCTGACGAACAGTGAAGAATAATACAAATTAGGGATTACAAATCTAATCGAGGTGCAGTACCAGAGGGTCCTACGTGTACTTGTGGATAGATCATTGAAGGTAGCAGGACAAATGTAGAAAGCAGTAAATAAAGCATACAATGTTCTCAGCTTTATTAATAGAGGAAGAATACATGAGCAAGGATGTCAAAGTTGTGCAAGACACTTGTTAGACCTCAGCTGAAGTATTGTGTACAGTTGTGTGTGTCACATTTTAGGAAAGATGTGAATGCATTGGTGAGAGTGCAGAAGTGATTTATAAGAATGGCTCAAGGAACGAGACCTTTCAGTTATGAGGATAGATTGAAGAGGTTGGGACTGTTCTTACTGAAGAGAAGAAGGCTGAATGAAAATTTTGTCGAGATCTGGATAAAGTAGATAGAGTGAAACTCTTTCTGCTTGTAAAAGAAACAAGAACGAGAAGGTTCAGATTTCAAGTGATTGTGCAAAAGCAGCAAGGGTGATGTGAGAAAAATCTTTTTCGCACAATAACTTTTTAGGGTATGAGATGCACTGCCTAAAACTGCATTCGAGGCAGGGTCAGTTGAGATATTCGAGAGGGTATTGGATGGGCAGAGAAGTAGGAGCAAATGGAAGAGGGAAAGTGAGGAGAGATAGAGAAATAAGAACAAAGAGGGAGTGGCAGGCCAGAAAGGGTCGGATCAGAGGGATATAGCTCCACCAGTGGAGATTAGGAAGCACTAGAAAGGGAAAGGGAGTTCTTTGAGAGGATCCAGGAAAGGAGAGAAAATTAGTTGACTTAGATTTTACGAAGGCTTCTTTTTGCTACTGTCTTCAAATGTTAACTTAATGTCAAAGGCAGTCACTTTCAACTCATCTCTGGTATTCAGTTCTTTTGGACCAGTGATCACTGGAGCCAAATATCCCTGAATATTAGTGACTTGTTTATTGATGTCATTCAATAATGTGGTATGTGAATAGGAAGGATTTGGAGGGATATGGTCAGAGTGTTGGCAGGTGGGAATAGATTGGGTTAGGATATCTGGTCGGCTTGGACGAGTTGGTCCAAGCAGACAAAGGTCTGCTTATGTGCTGTACATCTCTATGACCCTCTATAGTAACACCTTCCATTAATTTGCTGATAATTCAGGGTAGATCAATAGCACAGTAACAGATTGTATACATTTGCTCAGTCACATAAACATCTAGTCACCATTTTCTGCCTAGGCTCCTTGAGACAAGATACCACCATTCCTTTAATCCACGCTGCTTCATCAAAGCCCTTTAAAAATGCATAGATGTGCTTCCAGAAATATGGAAATACAGAAATTAAAAGCAGAGGAATAGACCATTTGTCCACTGGAGCCTGCTCCACCATTCAGTAAAATCATAGCTCATCTGATTACTCTACATTTCTTTCCCCCATAACATTTCACACCCTTTCTTATCTACCTAACTATGCCTTAAAAATATTCAAGGGCTCTGCTTTTACAACTTTTAAAGATGACAGCTCCAAACACTCAAGACCCACTCTGAGAGGAACAAATGGCTCAACCCTGTTTTAAATGAGAGACCTTTAATTTTGAAACAGTGGCTCCTAATTCTAGATTCCAGAGAAACGTCCTTCTTGCAGAGACACTGACAAGTCAGTTCTTATTTTTCTAATCTCTCACGAGTACACGTTCAGCCTGGGATCAGGGAAATCTGGCTGTCTGGATACAGAATTGGCTGGCCCATAGAAGGCAGAGGGTGGTAATTGATGGAAAGTATTGAGCCTGGATCTCGGTGACCAGTGGTGTTTTGCAGGGATCTATTCTGGGACCTCTGCTCTTTGTGATTTTTATAAATGACTTTGATGAAAAAGCGGAAGGGTGGGTTAGTAAGTTTGCCGATTACACAAAAGGTTGGTGGAGTTGTGGATAGTGTGGAGGACTGTTGTAGGTCGCAACGGGGCATTGACAGGATGTAGAGCTGGGCTGAGGAGTGGCAGATGGAGTTTGACTTGGTAAAGTGTGAAGTGATTCATTTTGGAAGATTGATTTTCAATGAGGATTACAGGGTTAAAGGCAGGATTCTTGGCAGTGTGGAGGAACAGAGGGATCTTGGGGTCCATGCCAATAGATCCCTCAAAGTTGCCACCCAAATTGATAGGGTTGTTAACAAGACATATGGTGTGTCGGCTTTCAATAGCATGGGGATTGAGTTTAAGAGCCACAAGGTTATGCTGCAGCTCCACAAAGCCCTGGTTAGACCACACTTGGAATATTGTGTTCAGCTCTGGTGACCTCATTGTAGGAAGGATGTGGAAACTTTAGAGAGGATGCAGAGGAGATTGCATCCTGGACTGGAGGGCATGTCTTATGAAGAAAGGTTGAGGGAGCTAGGGCTTTTCTCATTGGAGTGAAGAAGGATGAGAGGTGACTTGATAGAGGTGTACAGGATGATGAGAGACATAGTTAGTGGATTGCTAAAGACTTTCCCAGGGCGGAAATGGTTATCATGAGGGGGCATAATTTTAAGGTGATTGGAGGAAGGTTTAGGTGAGATGTCAGAGGTATGTTCTTTACACAGAGAGTGGTGGGTGTGTGGAATGCACTGCTAACAGTGGTAGTAGGGTCGGATACATCAGGGACATTTAAGCGATTCTTCACATGGATGATAGTAAAATGTAGGGTGTGTTGGTTAGTTTGTTCTTAGGATAAAAGGTTAGCACAACATTGAGGACTGAAGGGCCTGTACTGTTCTGTGCTCTATGTTCTGAACTCCAATGAATAAAGCCTTAATTTTTTAGCTGCTCTTGATAAGTCGACCCCTTCATGTCAGGAATCAGCGAAGTGCATTTCCTTTGAACTGTCTCCAGTGCAATCCATACCAAAATGCCATCCCCTACAACATAAGGTTTTATTTTCCCAAAAATCTTTGGTAAGGTATCTCATCAAATGCTTCTGGAAATCCAAATACAGTAACTGATTCAAATAGCTTAAAATAATAGTCTTAAACCTGGTATTTTGCAATAAGTTGCAATTAGTTAAAGATTTTGTAACAAAACTGCCACTAGGTACAGTGCTTGAAGGAGAGAGGAGAGTAGTAAAGCCTGCTGTCTGATTGGCTCCAGAACATACTTTCCTACAAAATTATCGTGAAAACATTCTATGAACTTTTCATTTAAACTACCTTTGCACATCCATTTTCTCAGGCTGTATGTAAATTAAAATTCCCCATAATTATCACCATACTCTTCTGACAGGCTCCTATTATTTCTTCCTTTCTCTTCTATCTGAACACATCATTATGGTTATGGAGCTTGCATACCACTCCTACTAGTGACTTCTTGCCTTTATCATTTCTCATCTCTGCCTAAACTACTCCTCCATCCTGAGTTTACGTCATCCCTTTCTGTCATGCTAAACTAATACTAATTAACATAGACACCCTCTCTGTTTTTCTAGCTTCCTGTCATTCCTAACTGTTACATACCCTTCAGTATTCAGGCCCCAATCTATGTCATCCTGCAGTCATGTCGTTGTCTTAGCTATTTGATAATATTTATTCATTTCATCTGCTTTGTTCTGATTGCTACCTGTATTCAAATGCAGAGCATTTTGCTTTATCCTTTGATTATTTTTGTAACCTCTAGTCGTAGCGGTTGATTTAGTTATGCATATTCCCTATCCCTTCATGTCACAAATTATTTTCATTTCTTTTTGCTTTGTCCCTCTACTCTCCCTCTCCCCCTACTATTTGGTTTTTGAAGCCAAAACGTCCTGCCTAATTCCCTAGAGGGTTGTAGAATTTTTACATTGCAGAAAGAGGCCCTTCGACCCACTGTAGACATACGAGCAGAAATTAGGCCATTCAGCCCATCGAGTCTGCTCTGCCATTGAATCATAGCTGATAAGTTTGTCAACCCCATTCTACCGTTTTCTCCTCGTAACCCTCGATCCCCTGATACTCCATAACCTATCTATCTCAGTCTTAAATATCTTCAATGATCTGGCCTCCACAGCCTTCTGTGGCAATGAATTTTATAGATTCACTACTCTCTGGCTGAAGAAGTTTCTCCTTAAGTCCGTTCTAAAAGATCTTCCCTTTCCTCTAAGGCTGTGCCCTCGGGTCCTAGTCTCTCCTACCAATAAAAACATCTTCCCAACATCTACTCTGTCCGGGCCATTCAATATTCTTTAAGTTTTAATTAGATTGCCCCCTCATCCTTCTAAACTCCATTGATTATAAAGCTAGAGACCTCAAAATTGCCTCATTCCTGGGACCATTCTCATGAACGTACTTTGAGCACGCTCCAAGGCCATTACATCCTTCCTGAGATATGGGGTCCAAAACAGCACATTATGCTCCAAATGTGGTCTGACCAGAGCCTTATAGAGTGTCAGAAGTACATCTCCACTTTTATATTCAAGTCATCTCAAAATAAATGGCATCATTGCATTTGCCTTCCTAACTACTGACACGTCCTGCAAGTTTACCTTGAGAGTATTCTGGACTAGAACTCCCAAGTCTCTTTGCCTTTATCATTTCTCATCTCAGATTTATGAATTTTCTCCGCATTTAGAAAATAGTCCTTTATTCTTTCTACTAATGTGCATGACCTCACTCTTTCCCACATTTTACTCCAGCTGCCAGTTCTTTGCCCACTCTCCTAACCTGTCCAAATCCTTCTGCAGCCTCCCTGCCTCCTCAAACTTAGCCAGAATACCTTCAGTTCCTTCATCTAAATCGTTAATGTATAAAGTGACAAGTTGAGTCCCAACACTGAGCCTTGCGGAACACCACTTGTCACTGGCTGCCAACCTGAAAAGGACCCCTTTATCCCCACTCTCTGCTTTCTGTCAGACAGCCAAGCTTCTATCCATGCTAGCACCTTGCCTCTAACACCGTGGACCCTAATCCTATCCAGTAGCTTCCTATGCGGCACCTTCTTGAAGTCCAGGTAGATAACATCCATTGGCTTTCCTTGGTCTAACCTCCTTGTTACTTCCTCAAATAATTCTAGGAGATGTTTCAGGCACGACTGCCCCTTGATGGAACCATGCTGACTTTGTCTTATGTTATCATACTCTTCCAAGTATTTAGAAATGTTATCCTTCACAATAGATTCCAGGTTCTTACTCATGACTGAGGTTAAGCTATTGGATCTGTAATTTCCATCTTTTGTCTTACTACCTTTTTAAACAAAGATGTCATATTAGTGATTTTCCAGTCCTCTACGACCCTCCCTGATTCTAGTGATTCCTGAACGGTCACCGCTAACGCCTCCACTATCTTCTCAGCTATCTCCCTTAGAGGGTGTAGTCCATCTCGTCCAGGTCATTCAGGTTTTCTAGCACCTTCTCCTTGGTGACAGCCACCATACTCAGCTCTTCCCCCTCACTCTGTTGAATTTTTGGGATATTACTTATATCTTCCACCGTGAAGACTGATATGAAGCAATTATTCAGTTCCTCAGTCATTTCCTTATTCTCCACTACTGTCTCTCCAGTGTCATTTTCCAATGCCCTGATGTCCACTTTTGCCTCTCTTTTGACCTTGATATATCTAAACAAACTCTTACAGTCTTCATTTATATTACTGGCTAGCTTACCCTCATATTTAATCTTCTCCCTCCTTATTTCTTTTTTTGTTGCCCTCTGCTGGTCTTTGTAAGCTTCTCAATCTTCTGGTTTCCCACTGCCCTTTGCCACACTGCATGCTTTCTCTTTTGCATTTATGCTAGCCCTGACTTCTCTAGTCAGCCATGGTTGCCTCATCCTCCCTTTATTATGCTTCTTTCTCCTCAGGATGAATTTTTGCTGTGTCTCCTGAATTACTCCCAGAAACTCCTGCCATTGCTGTTCCATTGTCTTTCCTGTTAGGCTCCTATCCCAGTCACTTCTACCCAGCTTCTCCCTCATGCTTCTGTAGTTGCCTTTATTCAGCTGTAATACTGTTACCTCTGATTCTATCTACTCCCTCTCAAATTGCACAGTAAATGCAGTCATATTATGATCACTGCCTCCTAAGGGCTCCTTCACCTTAAGCTCCCTTATCAAGTCTGCCTCATTGCTCAACACTAAATCCAGTATTGCCCTGTTCCCTCGTGAGCTCCACCACAAGCTGCTCCAAAAAGTCATCTCGTAGACATTCCATAAATTCCTTTTGTTGCAATACACTACCAACCTGATATTCCCAGTCCATCTGCATATTCAAGTCCCCATCTGTGCTGGTCGTCAAACATCTAACTATACAACTCTTATTTCCAGCATATGGCATATAACCTTGTAGATATTTTTCAGTCAACATGTCCAGAGATATTATTACACATCTCTGATAAAAGAGGGACTTGAACCTGGACCTCCTAGCCCAGAGATAAGGAAGCTACTGCTCCAACACAACAGCTGTCCTGCAACCTTGTGTGCTATTATATTTCAGGTGTTCATCTGAATGTTCTTAAAAGTCTTGAAGGTTCCTGCCCCTATTATCCTTTCTAGTCATTGAGTTCCACACAGACCCACAAGCCTCTGGGTGAAAAACATTTTCCTGAAATTTCCCTAAACCACTCTCTCCTGTTCCTTCTGGTCATTGATCCCCTTTACTGAGATGAAAAATGCACTGTCTATACCCATCAGAACTTTACATACCTCAATCAAATCACCCCCTCAGCCTTCCCTTCTCTACTTTAAGGAAAACAACCCAACCTACCTATTCTCTCTTTATAGCTGAATCATTGCAGCCCAGGCAACACCCTGGTGAATTTCTTTATATCTCTTCCTGTGCAATCAGATCCTAACTATAGGGTGGTGACTACAGCTGCACACAGTACTCCAGCTAACGTTATATACAGCTTTGCCATAACTTTCTTGCTCTTTTATTTATTGTCTTGATTAATAAAGGCAAGTATCCCATGTGCCTTCTTAATCACAATATTTAACTGTCCTGCTGCCTTCAAAGATCTATGGACAGTTTTTTATTCATTCAAGGGATGTGGACGTCACTGGCCAGGCCAGCATTTATAGCTCATCCCAAACTGTTGAGAGTCTGGACATGTAGGTCAGACCAGATAAGGACAACAGCTCCCTTTCCTAAAGAACGCTAATGAACCAGATGGGATTTTTATGACAATTGATAATGGTTTCATAGTCATGATTAGAGTCCTAATTCCAGATATTTATCCTGCAAGTCTTTGGACTGTGGGAGGAAACCGGAGCACCCGGAGGAAACCCACGCAGACACGGGGAGAACGTGCAAACTCCACACAGCCAATCGCCTGAGGCGGGAATTGATCCCGGGTCTCAGGCGCTGTGAGGCAGCAGTGCTAACCACTGTGCCACCGTGCCGCCCTCTCAAACTGTTGAGAGTCTGGACATGTAGGTTAGACCAGATAAGGACAACAGCTCCCTTTTCTAAAGAACGTTAATGAACCAGATGGGATTTTTATGACAATTGATAATGGTTTCATAGTCATGATTAGAGTCCTAATTCCAGATATTTATTGAATTCAGATTACACCATATGCCATGGCAGGACTCGAACCCAGGTCCCCAGAACATTGTCAAGATTTCTGGATTAGTAGTCTAGCATTAATACCACTTGGTGTACCAAGATTTCTCTGGCCTTCTGTACTTCCTAGCAGCCTACCATTCATTATGTATTGCCTTGCCTTGTTAGTCCTTCTAAAATGTATCACCTCATACGTTTATAAATTAACTTCCATTTGTAATTGTTTAGCCCATCTGACCAGCCTGTTGCTCACTAAAACAGCAGCCTCAGTATGGTTCAGGTGTAGACCAGTTTAGTTGTACAGATCCTACTTTTCCCAGTACTAGTGCTGAACTAGAATTCACTTCCCCATACCAGACTGTGATTACCTGCTGGAATAAAGTTTCCTTCTCCCTGATGCATCACTATGTCTGCAGCTTGGTCTTCAGCTCCTAACCCCGAACCAAACCTCCTTGAGCCCCAGGTACTTACCACGAATGCATTTGTCCTGGATTTCACTGTCATCCAGAAGCTCCTATAACCTGCAGACACAACACATTACTACTCATGCCACCTTTATTGAGTCTTAATTTACTTATAATTTACAAACCTTTGCTACCAGTAAGATTTATTATCATTGGAAACTTTATCAATAATAATGAAACCTTACATTGACTAATACATTTCCTGGGCTTTATGGAATAAGATAAGTGAGAAAAATACTCACAAATGTACTAATTTTTCTACAACCTCAGCTTTCATTTTTAACACATAATGGTTTGCGGGCAGGAAGGTTCATACAGCTGAAATCCTACTGATTCTCTAGCCTTTCTTGTATAGTTTCTAACTCTCTGTAAATTAAAAGACACCAGAATTCTAACAGAGTGACTAGGTTCACAACTTACAAATTTGTTTTCTACTACCAATTTAAATACTGGGGTCTAGGAAATTGTTGTGTTATGGCTTGAGGATTAATGGAGCACTGATGATTATTGAAGATATTGATAAATTCTTCTGATTCTGCTTCTGTGTGAGCTCAAATAACAGATACATCAACAAAAATAAAGAAGACATTATTACTATTATGAGTGCACCACCTCATAAATATATTAGCAAGAATGAAGAAACAGTCCTTGTAAACCAAAAAATAGTTCTCAAAAGTCAGAAAGTCCCCTCAAGAAAAGGAAAAGACTCTAGAGGAGCCCCAAAAACAAAATCAAAGTTTGATCCCAGGCTCTTACCAGTACTGTCAGAGAGGGATGTGTCTGCAATTGGTGAGAACATAGTCGAGTTGGTTTTCCCCCTTGTTAGTTCCCTCACCTCTTGTCGCAGTCCCAGTCTGGCAGTTACGTCCTGAAGACTTGGCCTCTTCATTCAGTGGTAGTTATACTGAGCTACCCATCATTATGGGTGTTGAAAGTCCCCCACCCAGATTATCTTCTGCATCATTACTACCATCAATGCTTTTGTGGTGTTCAACATGGAGGTGGACAGATTTTTCAGCTAAGGTATGGAGGAGAGGGGCACAGTAGCTGGTGATCAGCAGGAAGTTTTGACTTAATGGAATGAGACTTCTTGAGATTCTAAGTCAATATTGAGGACTCACAGGGCCAATCCACCTGCACTGTGTACTACTGTGTTGCCATCTCAACTTGGTCTATCCTATCAGATGTACAGGGCGTATCCTGGGACGTTGTGGAGGAGCTTGTGCGTGCAGGTATCCATCTATTGACAAAAGATGTATGAGGATGGTTGTGTCAGGCAATTCCTTGACAACTCTGTGGGCCTACTGTCCCAAGTTTGGCAGCAGCAGCACCCCAGATATTGTTGAGAGGGGTCAACCAGACAGTTTCTGCTACCATCATAAATAAAAACAGAAAGTGCTGGAGAAATTCAGCAGGGCTGGTAACATGGGTGGAGTGAGGAAATTAGTTAACGTTTCCAGTCTGATGTAAATCTTCTTTGAAGAAGAGTCATATCAGACTCAAAACATGTGGCAACTCATTCTTTAAGTCACTGGACATGAAACATTAACTCTGCTTTCTTTCCACAGATGCTTCCAGACCTGCTGCGTTTTTTCGACTATTTCTGTTTATGACCCAGTGATAGGACCTGCTTTTATTTGCTGTGTGACATTAGGCTGCATTCCATTTATCCTCTGAATTGTGAATTACGTTCACTTAGCAAGCCGAGTACCTCCCCTCAACCACCATATTTCCTTTGATATGCAAGTCTGACACTGTAATAATGCTGCAGGTACTGAGTGTCTAATAACCTTTGCTTGTTAAGCAGTGAATGCCTGATAGAGGTTAATGCCATTGTGTAATTAACGGGTGACATTATGCACTGAAGCCTGTGGGATGTATTTAAGACAGTTCCACCAAACATGTCAGCTCATTCGTTTTTCAACAAGACTGCTTCATCACGCAGCCTTTAGACAAAACTCTCTATCTGTCTCTGCATGTTCCCCTAACTCTGATATTCCTGCTGTCCAGCTTCTCACATTCCTCTTCCTCCATATGTGAGTATCAGAGTGCATCTGCCTTCTTTTCTGTGTGGATGGCTATGTCCATGTATATACATCTGCTTCCTGTTTCTCTGTGTGTTTTATGCATGTGTGTGTGCTTTGTGTGCCTGTCTCTTACGTATCTAAATGTGTGTATTTTATGTATATGTAAGTGTGTGTATGCCTGTATTTCATGTAAGTTCTGTCTATTTCATGTATGTGTGTGTGTTTTATGCATAGCTGTGTATTTTATGTATGTGTGTGTGTTTCATGTATTGTGCTTGTCTTTATTTTATGTAAGTATGTATTGTACATGTGTTTAATGTATTTGTGTGGATAAAGGCTGGCTCTGGAAAATGTACAGCAGGTCGGGCAACATCTAAGGAGCAAGAGAGTCAACATTTCAGGCATTACCCTTCTTCAGGACAGGGGAGGAGGAAGGGAACTGAGAGATAAGTAGAAGGAGGAAGATGGAGCTAGGGGAAAAGTAGGTAGACAAAGATAGGTAGACAAAGGTAGGAGATGATAGTGATAGATTTATGGGAAGTGTGGAGCGGAAAGATGGGAAAGAAGATAGACAGGTAGGTCAAGTCAAGAGGACAGATCTGAGTTGGACAGTTGGATCAGGGATGGGGGAGGGGAGGTTTGGAAACTGGTGAATTCAATGTTCATGCCGTGTGGTTGAGGAGATGGAAGATGAGGTACTCCTCCTCCAGTTTGCGGGTGGCCTGGTGTAAGTGGTGGAGGAGGCCCAGAATGGACATGTCCTCAGGGGAGTGGGAAGGTGAGTTGAAGTGGATGGCCATAGTATCGTGGGATTGTTTGGTGCTTACAGACTAGAGATGTTCCCTGAACCATTCCACTGGTTTGCACTCGGTCTCTCCGATATCAAGGACACCACATCGAGAACAACAGAAGCAATAAATGAGGTTAGAGGATGTATAAGTAAATCTCTACTGGGCTTAGAAGAACTGTTGGGGCCTTGGACTGAGGTGAGGGGGGAGGGGGAGGTGTGGGCACAAGCTTTGCACCTCTTGTGGCGGCAGAGGAAGGTGCCGGGTGTGGAGAGGAGATTAGTGGGAATGTGTAGACCTAACGAGGGAGTCGCGGAGGGAGTAGTCCCTATGGGTATGGAGGGAAATATATTTTTGGTGGTGGGGTCAGACTGTAGGTGGCGAAAGTGGCAGAGGATGATGCGCTGGATTTGGAGATTGGTGGGATGGAATGTGAGGACCATGAGGATTCTATCCTTGTTGTGGTTGGGGGCTGGGGTTCGAGGGCAGAGATGCAGAAAATGGAGGAGACGCAGTTGAGAGCACCACTGATCACCAGGGAAGGGAAAATTACAGTCCTTAAAGTAGAAGGACAGCTGGGATGTCCTGGAGTGGATCGCTCATTCTGAGAGCAAATACGGTAGAGATGGAAGAATTGGGAGTAGAGGATCACATTTTTACAGGAGGGGAGGGATGGGTGGAGGTGTAGTCAAGGTAGCTGTGGGAGTCAGAGGATTTATAATAGATGTTGGCGTGGAGTCAGCTGCCAGAGACAGAGATGTCCAGGAAGGAAAGGGAGGTGTCAGAGATGGACCAGGTGAATTTGAGGTCAGGGTGAAAGGTGTTGGTGTGGTGAATGAACCGTTCAAGCTCCACACTGACATCTATTTCAAACCAAACGACTCCCACAGCTACTTTGACATCCTCCCACCCCCATCCTTTAAAAACACTATCCGCTACTCCCAGTGTTTCCGCCTCCACCGTGTCTGCTCTCAGGATGAATGATTCCTCTCTGAGACATCCCAGATGCCCTTAACTGCATGTCCTCCATTTCGTACATCTCTGTCCTCGAACCCCAGCCCCCAACCATAACAAGGATAGAATCCTTCTGGTCCTCACATTCCATCTCACCAATCTCCAAATCCAGTGCATCATCCTCTGCCACTTTTTCCACCGACAGTTACACCCCACCACCAAAAATATATTTCCCTCCCAACCCCTATCTTCGTTGCATAAGGACCATTCCCTACGCGACTCCCTCGCTAGGTCCACAATCCCCACCAACCCCTGACTACACCTGGAACATTCCCCTGTCACCGTAAGAGGTGCAAAATCTGTGCCCATACTGCTCCCCCCACCTCAGTCCAAGGTCCCAAAGGATCATTCCAAATCCGGCAGCAATTTACTTGTATATTCTCCAACCTCATTTATTGCATCTGGTGCTCTCGATGTAGAGTCCTCTCAATTGGAAAGGACAAGCGCAAACTCGCGGAACGGTTCAAGGAACAACTAAGCCCACCTTCCGTGGCCATCCACTTCAACTCCCCCTCCCACTCCCCTGTGGACAAATCCATGCTGAGCCTCCTTCACTACCTACACCAGGCCACCCATCATCTTCCACCTTGGGAGCCTACAACCACACGGCATGAACATTAAATTCACCAGTTTCCAAATCTCCCCTCCCCCTACCTCATCCCAGATCCAACCTTATGACTCAGATCCGCTCTCTTGACCTGACCGACCTGTCCATCTTCCTTCCTATCTATCCGCTCCACACTTCCCCCTGACCTATCACCATCTACCTTTGCCCACATATTGCCATCCCACCTACCTTTCCTCTAGCCCCAGTGCCCCTATTTATCTCTCAGCTCCCTTCCCCCTCCCCAGTCCTGAAGAAGGGTTATGTCTGAAAAGTTGACTCTCTTGTTCCTCTGATGCTGCCTTGACCTGCTGTGCTTTTTCCTGCACCATGCTTTATCAACTCTGACTCTCCAGCATCTGCAGTCCTCATTTTCTCCTGGTTATGTGTTTGTGCATGGCCTCTGTTTTATGTGTAGTGTGTGTGTTTTGTGTAAGTACCTGTGTTTTATCTACAATGTAGGTGTTTATGTATGTATCTGTTTTGTGTGTATGTGCATGTCATGCATTGTACTGAGGCTCCAAAAAGGTTAACGTCTGGAAGAGTGTGAGTAACATCTTTAGCTGCCAGAGATCGCTTAGCATTCAGACCTTGCATGGACTTGGATGCAGTCAAACATATTCCTCTAATGTTACACATTGTTTACGCAAATGTAACAAACTAGCTTTTGTTAAGGTACAGAAGACTATAATATAACCTTTGCAACACATACGTATCTGGATGCATCTCTCAGTCTGACCTGAGTGTGTGTGAATCAATACGAATGTAGCAGGAATTTGCTCTGGATTTCACTCAATTTACTGCTATATCTTAGTGAACTGTGTTGAAAAGCTGAGATGATCTCCTTGATTTCTATGGTATGTCTGCTGAAGTTACATTTATAAAGTTCAAGAACCAGACTGTTTGGCCCATCGAATCTGCTCTGCCATTCAACAAGATCATAATGAGATCATGAATATCATCAACTCCGCTTTCCTGTCTTTTCTCCATAACCCTTTAATCTTTCACTGATTAAAAATCTGTCTGTCTCAGTCTGAATATACTTAATAACCCAGCCGAGACAGCTCTCTGCAGTAAAGAATTCCACAGATTCACAACCCTATAAGAGAAGAAATTACTCATCTTTCTCTTAACTGAGTTACCCTTTATTCCCTGGGTTATGGGCACCATGGTGGCTCAGTATTTAGTACTGCTGCCAGAGACCCGGGTTTGATTCCAACCTCGGGTGATGTCTGTGTGGAGTTGGCACATTCTTCCTGTGCCAGAATGAACTTCCTCTGGGTTTCCTCCCACAATCGAAAGACATGCAAGATTGGCCATGCTAAATTGCCCACAGTGTCCAGGAATGTATAGGCTAGGTTGTCTAACCACAGTGAGTATGGGGATAGGTTGTGGGGGGGGGGGTAGATTTGGAGGGAACACTCTGTACAGGGTCGGTGGAAACTTGATGAGCCTCTCCCTGCACTGTAGCAATTCTCTGATTCAGACTTGCTGTTAGTAAGATAACTTTTTATTCTTTTTCATTCACTTGTGGGATGGGTGTGTCGCTGACTGGTCAGCATTTATTGCCTGTCCTTAGATACCCTTGAGAAGGTGGGAGCTGCCTTCATGAACCACTGGAATTTTGTGACTTGACCCACAGTGCCCTTAGGAAGGAATTCTATAATTTTGACCTAGCGACAGTTGGTCTTGAAATACATTATCAACCTGACTTTCCCAGTTCACCTGCATATTGAAGTCACCCATGATTATTGCAATAGTGCCTTTCTTACATGCCTTTTCCATCTCCTGATTTACAGTATTTTCTGCCCCACATTCCGACTACTGCTAGGAGGCCTGTACACAACTTCCATCAGGGGATTTTTCCTTTGTTGTTCCTCAACGCTATCTAGATTTCACACCTTCCAACTTGATATCACTTCCTGCTATCGATTTAGTTTCATTTCTTACTATAAAGCAACCCTGCCCCTCTGTCCATTTGCCTCCTTTCGATAGTATGTTTATCTTTGGATATTTAGTTCTCAGCTCTGATCCCTGTGCAGCCATGTTTCTGATATCCACAATATCGTACTAATCAATTTCAATCTGTGCTAAAAGCTCATTTACCTTGTTTCATTTAAGTACACCACCTTCAGCCTTGTGTTAACATACTTTTCATGCTTTCATACTTTCCCCCTTAATTGCTGTGATTGAAGTTAGATTCTTGACCCTTTCCATGCTCTGTCCTACTACTTGTTCTGGAAACTTCAATAACCTCTGCAGAGCCATCCCCCACATGAACTTTTTCCATAATTTTCCATGTAATGAAACCCCAATCCCCTCAACTATTTAGCTTAAAGCTCTATCCACAGCCCTAATTATGCAGTTCGCCAGGACACTGGTCCCAGCATAATTCAGGTGGAGCCTGTCATCGGAACAGCTCCCTCCTTCCCCAATACTAGTGTCAATGTCCCATGAATTCAAATCCATTCCTCCCACTCCAATCACTAAACCACTTATTTATCTCTTTAATCTTGTGGACCCAGTTCCAATTTGTTTGTGACTCAGGTAGAAATCAGAGACTATTGACTTTTTAATTCTGCTTTTTTAATTTAGCCCTTAACTGTTCATATTCCTTTGGTAGAACCTCTTTCCTGTTTCTACTGTATCATTGGTACTTACGTGGACCACAACAACTCGATCTTTCCCATCCCACTCCAAGTTCCTCTGCAGCCCAGATGAGATATCCTGAACCTGGGCACCAGATAGGCGACACAGCCTTCAGGATTCTTGATCCTGGCCACAGAGAACAGTCTCTATTACCCAGACTACACTGCCTCTGATTGCAACAGCATTTCTCTTTTCTCCCCCCTTTCGAATGGCTCCCTGTACCACGGTGCTATGGTCAGTTTGCTTATCCTCCCTGCAGCCCCTGCTCTCATCCATACATGGAGCAAGAATCTCAAACCTATTAGACATGCTCAAGAGCTCAGGTTCTTTCCGCACTACTTCCTGGATCCCCCTGTCTGACTTGGTTGTGATCACACCTTTCTGTTCCTGACCACTGACTGAATTTGAGGGAGTTAATCTAAGGGGTGTGACTGCCTCCTGAAACACGCTGCCCAGGTAACTCTTCCCACCTCCCTGATGTATTGCAGTGTTTGAAGCTCAGATTTCAACTCATCACCTCTGAGCCAGAGTTCCTCAAGCAACTGACACTTACTACAGATCGATAGAAATTAAATCGATAGAAAGAAGTGATGTCAAGTCGGAAAACATAAGATCTGGGTAGAGTTGAGGAATCGCAAAAGGAATTGGAGTTGTGTACAGGCCTCCTAGCAGTAGTCAGGAAGTGGGGCAGAAAATAAATCAGGAGGTAGAAAAGGTATATAAGAAAGACACTATTACATTAATGATGGGGGACTTCAATATGCAGGTGAATTGGGAAAATCAGATTAACAGCGGATCTCAATAAAAGGAATTCATGGAATGTCTGTGAGATGATTTTTTGGAGCAGCTTGCGGTAGAGCCCATTAGAGAACAGAATTAAAAATCACACAACACCAGGTTATAGTCCAACAGGTTTATTTGGAAGCACTAGCTTTCGGAGCGATGCTCCTTCATCAGGACTATAACCTGGTGTTGTGTGATTTTTAATTCTGTTATAGTCCAACAGGTTTATTTGGAAGCACTAGCTTTCGGAGCGATGCTCCTTCATCAGGACTATAACCTGGTGTGGTGTGATTTTTAACTTTGTACACCCCAGTCCAACACCGGCATCTCCAAATCATTAGGGAACAGGGAATTCTTGATTTGATGATGTGAAATGAGGCAGACTTGATTAGGGAGTTTAAGGTGAAGGAACTCCTGGGGGCCAGTGACCATAATTATAGAATACACTCTGTAATTTGAAAGGGAGAAGCTGGAATCAGATGTAATGGTATTACAATTGAGATGAGGGAGGAGCTGACCAGAGTTGATTGGAAGGGGAGCCTAGCAGGAAAGATGGTGGAGCAGCAATGGCAGGAGATTCTGGGGTTAATTCAGAAGGTATCACAGAAATTCATCCTGTGGTAGAAGAAACACAGTTGTCGGGGGGGATGAGGAAACATGGCTGACAAGGGAAGTCAAGAATAGCACAAAAACAGTAGAAAAAGCTTACAATGTAGTGAAGATTAGTGGGAAGGTAGAAGATTGGGAAGCCTTTAAAAACCAGCAGAAGGTAACTAAAAAAAACAATAAAGGGAGAGAAGATGAAATTTGAGGGTAAGCTAGCTCGTAATGTAAAAGAAGATTGCAAAAGATTTTTTTAGCTATATAAAAGTTAAGAGATGGATAAGAAAAATGAGGCTGGAGAAGTAGTACTGGGGAACAAAGAAATGGTACAGGAACTGAATAAGTACTTTGCATCAGTTTTCACGGAGGAAGACACCAGTAGCATGCCAGAACTTCAAGAGAGGCAGGAATATGTGAGTGTAGCCTTCGCTAAGGAGAAGATGCTGGGGAAGCTGAAAGTCGATAAATCACCCCAATTAGATGGGCTGCACTGCAGAGTTCTGAAGGAGTGAAGGAGATAGCTGAGATGTTGTAGAGGCATTGGTGCAGTTCTTTCAGGAATTACTGGAATCAGGGAGGGTCCCAGAGGACTGTAAAATGGCTAATATAACACTTCTGTTTAAGAAAGGAGGGAGGCAGAAGATGAGATGTTATAGGCCAGTTAGCCTGACCTTGGCTGTTGGTAAGATGTTAGAGTCCATTATTAAGGATGAGATTGCAGAGTACTTGGAAGTAAAATAGGACTGAGTCAGCATGGCTTTGTCAAGGATAGGTCATGCCTGATAAATCTGTTAGACGTTTTGAGGAGGTTTTGAGTAAATTAGACAATGGAGACCTAGTGGATGTGATCTATTTGGATTTCCAGAAGGCCGCTGACAAAATGCTCCACAGGATACTGCTAAACTAGAAAAGAGCTCATGATGTTAGGAGCAAGGTAGTGGCATGGATAGAGGATTGGCTGACTGGCGGAAGGCAGAGAATAAGGATAAAGGGGTCTTTTTCAGGATGGCAGCTGGTGACTAGTGGAGTTCCTCAGGTGGTCAGTTCTGGGTTCAAAACTATTCATATTATACATTAATGATCTGGATGAAGGAACTGAGGGGATTGTTACTAAGATTGCAGGTGACATAAAGATAGGTGGAGCGACAGGTAGTGTTTAGGAAGTGGGAGTCTGTAGAAGGGCTTGGACAGGCTAGGAGAGTGGGAACAGAAGTGCCAGATGGAATACAATGTGGGAAAGTGTGAGGTTATGCACTTCGGTAAGCAGAGTAGAGGAATAGACTATTTTCTAAATGGGGAAAGGCATCCAAAATCTGAAATGCAAAAGGACTTAGGAGTCTTAGTTTGGGATACTATTAGGATTGACAAGCAGGTTCAGTTGGCGGTTAAGAAGACAAATACAATGTTAGCATTCATTTCAAGAGGGCTAGGATACAAGAACAGAGATATACTGCTGCGGCTGTATAAGGCACTGGTCAGACTGCATTTGGAATATTGTGAGCAGTTTTGGGCCCCATGTCTGAGGAATGATGGATCAGTACTTGGTGAAGTTTAGAAAGATGAGGCAGGATCTGGTTGAAACTTAGAGAATACTGAGAGGCCTGGATTGAGTGAATGTGGAGATGTTTCCACAAGCTGGAGAGGACCTGAAGGTGCAGCATCAAAGTGAAGGGACAACTTTCTAGAACTGAGATGGGGAGGAATTTCTTCAGCCAGAGAGTGGTGAATCTATGAAACTTGTTGCTGTAGAGGGCTGTGGAGGCCAAGTCTTTGAGTGAGATATATACTAAAACTGAGTTATATAGTGAAATAACTGTGCAGAAGCTGGTATCCTGTTACCAAATAACCCTTTATTTACATGTGCACAGTACATGGGCTCTAATCATCCAGCTTAAAGCCAGTGCATAGACTGAGAAGCCTTTCTGAATCTTGCTTACATCAGGCAGGACTTCACAGCTGGCCCAGGTTAACAATCCCAATCAAGAATGTCATAGTGAATGAGATCTATCTGGCCTGGTTCCAATCACTACAGATAAATTCTTGATTAGTCAGAGGATCAAGAGTTATGGGACAAAGGTAGGAGAATGGGGTATGGAGACATATCAACCATGATGAAATGGCAGAGCAGGCTTGATGGGCCAAATGGTGTAATTCTACCATATCCTATGGTCTTATGGTACATTGGCAGTTTACCAGTCCTCTGGGGCTTTGCACGGATCTAAGGATACCTGAAAGTTTCATGGAGAAAGTGAGGTCTGCAGATGCTGGAGATCAGAGCTGGAAATGTGTTGCTGGAAAAGCGCAGCAGGTCAGGCAGCATCCAGGGAACAGGAGAATCGACGTTTCGGGCATAAGCCCTTCTTCAGGAAGGGCTTATGATTCCTGAAGAAGGGCTTATGCCCGAAACGTCGATTCTCCTGTTCCCTGGATGCTGCCTGACCTGCTGCGCTTTTCCAGCAACACATTTCCAGCTCTGAAAGTTTCATACTAGTGTATCCATTATCTCTACAGCTACTTTCTTTACTATCCTAAGAAGAATCCCGTCAAGTCCAAAGGACATATCTGCCTTTAGACTCTTTTGTTTCCCCAGCATTTTTATTTGTAGTGGTAGTTGTTAGGTTTATTTCCTTTCCCCTTTATACCTCTTGAATTCTACAGTGTGGGCATCTGAGTCTCTGTATTTATCTAGGTTTGTTGTTCTAATTGTATCAATGGCTCTCGTTGGAACACTCAGTGTCATTTAGCGTCTTGCTCATCTTGCGACTTCTCACAGAAAGACCCTCCATATCTCCCACAAACTGATGCCTTGCAGAATGCAGTGCCTGACTTTTCTCCAATATCAGACCTGCTCAAAGCAGAAATCCTATTGAGCAGGAGCTGCCAGCCAGTCAGAAGCATGCCCTTGATCAGGTAATGGGGGCTGCTGCTGGGAGGAGAGCTAACATTCCTGAGGACCCAGGGACTAGTTGAGTGCTCTTTATCTGGAAATGGTGGGGGTGGCAGTGTAGTGGCAGAGGTTCTCAGCAGCCACTCTCTATCATACATGGAGTCCCAAGATGGTGTACAAATAAATGCAGATGGAAGGGATTGATAGACCGCCGTCCTTGGTTACCTAGTCCTGGGGTGGGGGCACTCACACGTTTTCACTCCAGCCAGTGCTCTGGGCAGTGAAGGAGGGAATAGGTCCTTCAGAGAAGGGCCTGCCTAGGTCGCAGGGCAGGAAGGTCAAGCTTCGACCTTCCCACTCAAAATGTAGTTGGTGCTGAGCCAGAAAGATAGGAGAGTCTGGATCACCACCATCCCGACTAATTCAGCTGCCTTCCTGCCTCCAGGCTGGCCCCACTGGGAAAGGAAAATTCGACCGATTTCTGTTCGGGTCTCACATTGTTCAGTAACTGTCAGTGTGTCTATGTCCCTATGTGTGTGTCTGTCTCAATGTATCTGTCCCTGTCTGTGTGCTTGGAGAAAGTGAGGACTGCAGATGCTGGAGATCAGAGCTTAAAAATGTGTTGCTGGAAAAGCGCAGCAAGTCAGGCAGCATCAAAGGAGAAGGAAAATTGACGTTTCGGGCATAAGTCCTTCTGAAACCTTGATTCTCCTTCTCCTTGGATGCTGCCTGACCTGCTGCGCTTTTCCAGCAACACACTTTTAAGCCCTGTCTGTGTGCTTGCCTATGTCTGTGTCCCTGTCTGTGTCTATCTCCCTGTCTGTGTCTATTTTCCTGTCTGTGTCTATCTCCCTGTCTGTGTTTCTGTCTGTGTCTATATTTATCTGTGCCTATATCTGTCTTCATTTTTATCTGTGTCCCCGTCTGTGTCTCTATGTCTTTCTTTACTGTGGGCTCAATCTTCTGTTTTATTTTGGTCAAGTGTCAGTTTCATCAGGTTTCATGGGAGATTTCTTTCTGTGGGCCTTTGTGAGATTACATGGCACATCTTGCCAAACTTAGCTCCATGATCTACCAACTCCTCTCATCTGATTGTATCCCATCTTGCTAATCCCAGAGCAACTCGCCATTGCTGGGATATCCCGAAACTAATTGGCTCCCTGCTGCTTGTGCCATCTTTAAAAGGCCACTGTGCATTCGACAAGCACTGTCTGTCTGGAGTTAGTCATAGAGTCATAGAGATGTGCAGCATGGAAACAGATCCTTCGGTCCAAATCGTCCATGCCGACCAGATATCCCAACATAATCTAGTCCCACGAGGTCTCTTTTATATCTTTCCCCTCTCACCCTAAATCTATGCCCTCTCGTTCTGGACTCCCCCACCCCAGGGAAGAGACTTATCTATTTATCCTATCCATGTCCCTCATGATTTATAAACCTCTATAAGTCACCCCTCAGCCTCTGATGCTCCAGGGAAAACTGCCCCAGCCTATTCAACCGCTCCCAATAGCTCAAATCCTCAAACCCTGGCAACATCCTTGTAAATCTTTTCTGAACCCTTTCAAGTTTCACAACATCCTTCTGATAGGAAGGAGATCAAAACTGCATGCAATATTCCAACAGTGGCCTAACCAATGTCCTGTACAGCCTTCCAACCCCTGTACTCAATACTCTGACCAATAAAAGAAAGCATACCAAATGCCTTCTTCACTATCCTATCTACCTGCGACTCCACTTTCGAGGAGCTATGAACCTGCACTCCAAGGTCTCTTTGTTCAGCAACACTCTCCAGGACCTTACCATTAAGTGTATAAGTCCTGCTAAGATTTGCTTTCCCAAAATGCAACACCTCGCATTTATCTAAATTAAACTCCATCAATCACTGCACAGCCTATTGGCCCATCTGATCAAGACCCCATTGTAATCTGAGGTAACTTTCTTCACTGTCCACTAACCAAGTATTGCACCACCCGAGTGCTTTAATATTAGAAGTAGGGGTTTTTGAATGGTACTCTGTCTGCTCTTCCAGATGGATTTAGAAGATCCCATTACACTACTAGTAGCCCTGCATGGTTTCTGACGTTGGCCCCCAGGTGTGGTAGAGAAGTGAAATAGGTGCCCCACTTTAATGTCAGGGGTCTGAGGTCCTGCTGGATGAGTGGTACCAAGGAGAGATGTCCTTATCCTCTCTGGACCAGCAGAGGGGTCCGTGATACAGCTCATTCCTGATGAAGGGTTTTTGCCCAAAACATCAATTTTCCTGCTCCTCGGATGCTGCCTGACCTGCCTTGCTTTTCCAGCACCACACTCTCAACCAGGAATTACTGGCCTGCTTCAAGGCTGCTACCGAGGTCAGTGCAGCGTCAGCCATCTGGAGGATTCTGTGTCTGTGTCTCTGACTGTATCTGGGTGTCTCTGGGCAAAACATCGAAACTCAATAGTTCTCTGAATTGAGGTGAATGGCCATTCTCTCCACCAGAGAAAGCTTGACCCAAAGTAACACAGGATCCCACACATATCCTGCCATTGTTAAGTTACATTCAAACTCCCTGTAAACTTTGAAAATGAAATCTGTACAAATCAATGTTAATAATGGGAGGCCAGGTAAAACCCTGAACCTGGTTATAAACTGCACTAGCTTATTCCTCTTTGACAAATGACAATTTAAATCTTCAACCTATTTGACTATCATTCATGCCCATTTGGCACAGCAAGATTTAAGAACTCACATTCAGGGAAGCTTTTTATTTTTTAGTGTGATTTTAGTCACAAAGATACGTTCACAGAAAGAAAAGATAGTATGAGATACAGATTGAAAGGAGGTTCATGTGGAGCACCAACACCTGCTTAGGCTGAGCTTTTGTATGTAAAACAATCTTTTTTAAAATCAAGAGATTGGAATGAAGAAGCAAGTATATGACTTTGTCACATGCTGCACCTGATAATTTGCTCAGGATTTGAAGAGAATCTCTGAAGAAACACAATTAGCTTGAATCGTGAGGAGGCAGAGCCAATATTACAGGCAAACTTACATGTGGGCTGAGGGATTTATAGATGGTGGAAAAAATATTGAGGTGTTTTGGGCACATTATATTCAACTGCAAGTTGGCTTGACACCATAGACTATGTCTCTGGGCTGTGTCCTGAGTTTGCCTATCGTTAGACTCAAATCGTAAGATGATCCAGGCCAGTCTCTGGAGGATTTTCTGTGAGAACTGTTTTCAGTTGCTAAAGGTGGTCCAGCAGTCCCTGGAGGTGACGTCAAACATTGGCCAATAGTGATTATGTCACACTAGCAGCAGAACAGTTAAACGATTCCTGGATCTGCTGCAAACAATGAAACACTGAGGTTATTTAACGTTTTGATTCTGAATACTTTATGAACTAGTTTAAAATCAAGCTCAGAGAAGGGTGAGGCTAAAACATAAATAAAAGTTCCTAAATTCAGGTCAAATTGATGGGGGGACTCATTCAGGTCAATTCTAACTTGCTTCAGTTGGTGTTATCAATATGGCAACAGACTCAAAATAGAGTTGGGGGACTGGGTTGTTGTACCAGAGTGCTGGTGTCCCTACAGCTGAGCCAGAAGACTTGAGTTCATGTCCCACCTGCTCCAGAAACATGTAATGATATCCACAAAATAGAGTTGGTGGTTTCACTGCTCTTTATCACTAGTAACGTGTCCTCTGTCATTTCGAGCAGGGCCATTTTTTTCTTGATTCTTTCCTAGTGATGTGGATTGGTTGTTGCCCTAATTGTCCTATTATGGTCTAGGCCATTTCAGAGCAGTTATGGGCCAGCCACTTCATTGTGGGTCCAGAATGACATGTAAGTCATATTGGGTAAAAGATGGCACATTTCACTCGCTAATGCACCTTAAAAGACCAGCTAACTGTTAATTTCAGATTTTATGATTGAATTGTAAATTACGTGAGCTGCCACAGCGCACATCTTGACCAGATTCACTGAGTATGGAAAGGAGATGATCCAGCCATCAATCAGTGCTAAATTCCTTTAGTGAGCTACTAGCTATGCTCCAGATCCCACAAGAATAATTTGGGGCACTGTGGTAGTGAGATCACCACCCTCCTTGCTCAGGACTAGTCTCCTGACCAATCCGATGACGTGCCCTCCTGGATAGCAATGATAGCAAGTTTGGAGCTTCATTGGGGAACCAGTTCACTGCTTGAATGGGTATCCAAGCAAAAATTAAAACAGCTCTGAAACCTGGTAGGTTGCACAATTTTCCAAATGTGCACCAAATATTAATTATTTTTGTTTACAGAGTTTATGAGATGTAATATACACAAGGACTTCTGTCATCTACAATATGTACAGGTACTCCTGTTATCTATAATGATGACAGGAAGTACTGTTCTCTATAATATAGACTGATATCAGTGCGATAACCTGTATTTTATTTGATGTTGGTGATGTGTGTATATGCATGTGTGTCCATCTAGGGTGGGACAGATATAGCCTGCAACAGTTTGTGGAATCTCAAAAGCTAAGCAATCTGTGAATAAACATTCATTTATTTATTTCTCTTTTAGCATAATGTCCACTTGGCCGTATGAGTGGACAAGTAACCAGGCACCTCAGGCTAACATTCTGGGGACAGGGATTCAAGTCCCACCAAAGTGAGGAATGACATTTGAACTTAATAAAAAAATCTGGAATTTAAAAAATGTAGTCTAATCAACTATGCAACTGCTGTTGATTTTCATAAAAGTCCATCTGATTCCCTAAGTCTTTTAGGGAAGGAAATCTGTTGTTCATACCTGGTCTGGCCTACATGTGATTCCAGACCCACAACAATGTGGTTGACTTTTAAATGAACTCTAGACAATAAATCCTGGTTAGTAATGATGCCAAATTCCCATGAATGAATAAAGAATAACTTCAAGTCAACTTGAAATATATTCCTAGGATTTCCAAGGCTTTCGCCTCCACCAAGGTCTAAATACTTAATTTTGTGTCCAGGGGAATGTGCTGATCCCTATCAAAATGTACTTATACTTATCTGCTATTGTTTTCCTCACACCACTCATTGAGAAGGAGCTACCCTATTAGCTCCAGTCCTCTGCTTACTCTCTGTTGCCCAACAACACTTTCCCTTTCAAGAATTTGTTCACTTCCCTTTTGAAAGTTACTATTCAATCTGCTACAAGCCTCATTTCAGGTAGTGCATTCCAGACCTGAACAATTCACAGCACAAGGAATGTTCTCTTTATCTCATCCATGATTCTTTTGGAAATTACATCTAGTCTGTATCCACTGGTTACCAGTTCTCCTGCCAAGAGAAACATATTCTCCATCTTTCCTCTATCAAATCCCTCAGGGTTTTGCATATCTCTAACAAATCTCTCTGCTGTAAGGAGAACAATCCCAGTTTCTCCATCTATACAGCTCAAATCTCTAATCCTGCATTTAGTTTCTCACGAGTTATGCTGTACCTTGTTTTAAGTCACCTATCTTGTCACTGCTATCAATAGACTTCCCAGTGGGGAAATTCTGTTGCTCATTGTTTGACAGAATGCCAGGCAGGTTAAATTGTATGTCATTGATTTGAAATGTTAATTTTATAGCTCTTTACATGGATACTTCCAGCCAATGCGCTCCACAGCTCAATCTGCATGTCTGTCAGCTCTCTCCATATCAAGATCCTTGTGTCAGTACTCTTTGGCATCTCACCTTTCAGTAAGCTGGCAAAGGAATCAGACTATATTCTGACCTGGCTGCTGCTTACTCAATGTCACCACTGGCAGATCTTAACTCGAGACGAGAGCCTAGGATAGATGGAGTGCCAGTGCCAATATTAGTGCCAGTGTCAGTTACAGTGCCAGAGTCTGAGTTGGTAGCTGCAATTATCAGCAAATTTGATGGACCTTCTTCATCAGTGGTGTTGTATTTTATTTTTCTCTCCTGATTATTCTTGCGCATTTGAACATCAAGTTTGAAGGGAAGGGATTCAGATTGGAAACAAACAGGCTGCTGCAGCCTGTTCATCGTGCCTGATGCAACTGAGCTATGAGTGGGGGAAGGGCATAAAGGAGAAATTCAGTGCCATGCTCAAATGTTCTCAAGGACATCAGTTGTAATGGGCTCCGTCCCAGTCAGTCCAATCTTTCAGAAGCCCATCGCTTCCATGAGGCTTACAGAAATCTCAGGCCTGTGCTGGTTCTGCCCTGTGCCTGTTAATGGAATGCACCTCACTTTGCAGGAGTGAGGACAGAATGTCAAAGATTGAGTTTCACTGTGTTTAACTGAATAGCTGGGGCTACGTAGGGCATTGGGAGGTGGTTGGGAGGTGTAGGTGGGGGAACGTACTCTCCCCCCTGAAAATCCTATCTCTAAGGTTTGATCTGGACCCATCTGGTTCATTGAGGAACAAGAGAAGTTGTTAAATGATGATCTGAGAAATCAGTCACTTGGGGATTGGGTCCATCTGCAAGAACAGATTAAACTTTTTAAAAAGCCAACATTTCAAAGCCAAACCCATTTGTGATGGACCATTTTCAGAAATTGACCAAACTCTGCTAGCCAGCATTCAATGGGACATGGATAGCCTGACATACTGAGTAACCTTTATCAATACACTGTGAAGAGAAAGCTTATAAAGTCATCATACTGCACAGTGAGTATTGTAGAATCCCTGCAGTATGTATACATACAGTATGTTTGTGTGTGCCTACAAACTGTAAAACTTAGTATATCTACAGATCTGAAGTCATTGTGTTTGAATATGTCCCAATATGAATATACCAGTAATTGTATTTACAAATACTAATTCTACATTAGGTTATAGTCATATCAACCAGATATCATAACATGGGAATTCCTGTTGAAATCCCCTTCATATAATCACGGACTATTCATTAATTTGTTACAAGTTGTAAAAAAGCATGCATTTTGGAAAGGCCTTTCTGCAAAAATCTCTATCACGAGTGTGATTTTTAAGCTTTTGGAGAAACTATTTTTTCCAAAGTAGTAGGTTGCAACTGAGGGGAAAACAGTCACCCAACAGTAATAGCAGAACTGAACAGTATTAGACTCAGTATGGTAATGATTTAGCTTAAGGAAGGCTGCAGGACACTGACATTTGTAGGTTCTTTGGTAAGTGCTGATTTATAGAAAATAGGAGCAGGCTTTGCCAGTCAGCTCTTTGAACCTGCTCCATATTCAATATGATCATGGCTGGTTATCCAACTCTTTCCATTTTCCCCAATACCCTTTGATCTCTTTAGTTCTAAGAAATATATTTACATTTTGCTTGAAAGTCTTCAATATTTTGACTCTCAACAGTTTCCTGTGGTGCACAGTTCCACAGGCTCACCACTCTCTTGGTGAAGCTATTCCTCCTCATCTCAGTCCTAAATGGCCTCCTGATCATCCTTCAACTGTGAGCCAAGTCCTTGCTGCATTTACCCTATCTAATCCTTTAAATTTTATAGGTTTCCATGATATACCCCCTTCATTATTCCAAGCCCCAGGGAATGTAGTCCTTATCGATTCAGTCTGTCCCCATACGCCAGCCCAGGAGTCAGTCTGGTTAACCTTTGTTGCATTCCCTCAGTCATCAGAACATCCTTCCACAGTGAAGGAGACCAAAACCACACACAGCACTCAAGGCCCTGCAAGACACCCTGGAGCTCCTGAACTCAAATCTTGTTATGATGGTCAATGTACCATTTGCTTTCTCCACTGCTTGCTGCACCTGCCCACTTACTTACAACATCAGGTACAAGGTCTTGTTGCACCTGCCCCTTTCCCAATCCATCGCAATTCAGATAATAATCTGCCTTTCCATTTTTGTGACCAAAGTGGATAAATTCACATTTATACACATTTGTCTGCACCTGCCATTCATTTGCCCACTCTCTCAATTTGTCCAAATCACACTGAAGAATCTCTGCGTCCTCATCACAGCCCACACTCCTACCCAGCATTATGACATCCCATTCTGAAGATCTTACATGTATTCCCATATCCAAATCATTAATATATATTGAGAATAGCTGGCGTCCAAGCACTGACCCCAGCGGTACCCCACTAGTCACTGCCTGCCACTTGGAAAAAAAACTCATTTGTTCATCCTTTTTATTTCCTGTGGAGAAAGTGAGGACTGCAGATGCTGGAGATCAGAGTGGAAGAGTGTGGTGCTGGAAAAGCACAACCAGTCAGGCAGCATCCAAGGAGCAGGAGAGTTGATGTTTCGAGCATGAACTCTTCATCAGGAATAAGGGGCAACCAGTTTTATGTCAGCATGCTATCTCCAATACCATGAACTTTAGTTTTTCAGACTAATGTTTTACCTAGGACCCTACTGAAAGTCTTCTGAAAGTCCAGGTAAATCACTTTCACTGGCTCCTCTTATCCACTCTACTAGTTACATCCTCAGAAAAAATTCCAGCAGTTTTGCCCAGCACAACTTCCTGTTTGAAAATCCATGCTGACTCGACCTGATCTTATCACTATTTTCCAAATGTTGTATTATTACATCTTTTATAATGGAACTGTTGTATTTTTCCTGTTACCGATGTCAAGCGGACCAGTCTCCAATTTGTTGTTCTGTCTGTCTCCCTTCTTCAATAGTGGGGTCACGTTAGCTACTCTCTAAGTCTGTCTACAGAATTTTGAATGATGACCAGAGCATATCTGCTACGTATGTCCTGTGGGATGAAGCTTATCTGGCAATGAGGATTTATCTGCCATTAGTTTCCCCAACACCATTTCCCTATTAAAATTAATTTCATTCAATTTCTCCAACCCATTAGGCTCTGTGTTCACCCATATTTTTGTGATGTTATTTGTGTCTTCCTTTGTGAAGACAGAATTAAAGTATGTATTTAATTGGTCTACCATCTCTTTGTTCTGCTTTATAAATTCCCTAGCTCTGACTATATTCGTCTTTTTCTCTTCACATACCTCCAGAAGCTTTCACTATTGGTTTATACATTCCCTGCAAGATTATTCTCATACTCTGCTTTTCCCTTCTTCATCAACTCTTTCTCTCTCTTGGCTGGAATCTAAACTTCCCCAATCCTAAGGTCTGTTGCTTTTTTTTGGCCAATCTGTATGTCTCGTCCTTGGATTTAATATAAACCTAATTTTCCTTGTGAGCCATGGTCTGAACTAAATGCAGGGCCTTTGTCATCTTTTGAGTTGTATGGGATTAAGAGCAGATATAATTCTAATTCCAAATTATAGCTTTGTTGTTAATCAGTTTTTACCTTTGTTTTGAGAAACGAGTTCTGTTTTACAATAAATGGGTTATTTTTGAGCTCATTAAAAAAGAAGCCTGGTGAAGGTATCTTTCATTCTCAACGCCAGTGCCAAAAGGGAAACTATTGGTGATTTGGCTGAATGAATCAAAATATTTATTACAATGAAATATAAATTAGTGGTGCTTGACTCCTGACCCAGTTATAACAATTCAAGTCAACACAAAAATTAAAAATAGGAATAAAGTGTATACAAGTGTGGCAAGAACAGGGCATTGCACATATAAATGAAAGGACCCAAATGGTCTTGGGAGGACCCCAGAAATTGATATAAACAGCAGTTTGCATCATTTACTTTGAGTCCAGTGAAGTCATATGGGTTTTTAAAGCCAAGATCTTTATTAACAGGAAGACAGGTAGATTTTTTAAAAATTAAATTTGAGCTGATAACCTCTCATTGATATTAGATCACTAGACCATTATTGATGAGCATCTTGTGAAGGGGAAGTGAAGCAAATTAAATTCAGAGCTGGTCTGATGACAGGCACTTTGCACCTCTGTAAGATTGCTGGAGTGTAAGTATTCTCCATTTGGCTAATTACATGCACTTGTTAACTCAAGGTGAAGTGCCCATGAGTCTGGCTTCACGAATCATTAACTTAATCACACAAATGGATTACCTTCCAAATAGCAGCTTCAAAAACCTTCCACTTAAAAGATGAGTTGCACTTTACAAATTCTGTCACCTGTGGCCCCTTCCCTTAAAAGAAGCCAACAGCAATGTTGCTAAAAGATTTTCGACAGAACCCAGTTTCAACTTTATCTATGTTTTGGAGTTTCCAGCCAGGATTATTTGCGATGTAAATTTGTATTTTTGGGAGGGATCATGTGGCTGTGGAGCTCTTGGTTACTGTATCTTTGATTGCAGCAGACAAGCTAGGATCATATCTGAATGGATATAAATTAGATCCAGAAACAAAACATTCTTTCTTTGCTTATTGAAGTCAAAAGGTCCAGTATGTTAGCTCTAACTGCATTATGTTCTGTCCAATCTCAATTCGTTGGGGCACATATGCAAATAAGGGCTTTTAATTGATCATAAGTTATGACGTCCTACTGAGCTTTAATAGACTAACACTGTCTAATTTTGCTTCACAATGACAAACAGCAAGCTTGAGTTGCATCTTGGCTTGACATCAGAATCTTACCAAAATTCTTGGGAGTGTCACAATATAATCATGTGTAAGTAACCTTCATTAACCAGCGTCTGAGATTAAAATGCCAGTAATCTTTATCAGTATTTTTAAAGTGAATACAAGCCTTTGCAAAAGGTAACACCAAATGGTAACACCATTTAAACCTGAATCTGGCAGCATAAAATGAAGTCAGTGGCCAAGTATTGGAGAGAGATATTACACTCCAGTGTCTGGACTGATGGCTGGAATTGGTCAGGGAGAGATAGTATATTCAGACTCTGCGACACTATCCTTACAGTGTTGCAAACCCACTGACACTGACAAAACAATTACATCTTTCAACTGTACGTTCAAATAGAATACTTAATATACATGCCGACATTGTAATAAGCTCAGATCTACCTTTTTCACAAAAGGTTTCACAAAACACAACAGGAAAATGGTTAGGGCTGAAACAGGACAGAGTTGGGACAGGACAGGACAGATGGAGGGGAGAGATATCACTTCTTCCAGTAGTAGTGGTAAAGTTTTCCAGTTTCTGGCTCTGGATTTTTCACAATGGAGTTGGTGATATATTAGGAAAGGAGGGATGAATACATTCATCACTAATAATCTATCCAGTTCCCAGCAGCTGGATTTGACTGAACCAAATAACAATGACACACATCGCTAGTCTATTGGAGGCTGCAGTAATTCTCATTATGGTGATTATATCTTTCCATGGTCTTGCCATGTCATGGAATCACAGAGTCATACAGCACAGAGACAGACCCTTCAGTTCAACCTGTCCATGCCGAACATAATCCCAAACTAAACTAGAACCAACTGCCTGCCTCTGGCCCATATCCTTCCAAACCTTTCCTATTCATGTGTCTTTTAAACAATGTAACTGTTCCTCAGGAAGTTCATTCCCCACACGTGAACCCACCTCTGTGCAAAAGCTTTCATGTCTTTTTTAAATCTCTCTCCTTTCACAACCTCTCACAACCCAACCCACCAGAATCTCTGCATTCCATCATTCTGGCCTCTTGCACATCCATGATCATTAACTCTACACTGTTGATGGCTTACCTTCTGCTGTTGAGATCCTGAGCTTTAGAATTCCCTCCCTAAATCTCTCTCTCCTCCTTTAAGCTGCACCTTTAAATTAACCTCTTTCACCAAGTTTTCTGTCACCCATCCTAATATCTCCTTGTGTGGCTTGCTGTCAAACTTTGTTTAATTATTGCTTCTAGGAAGCGCATTAAGGTGCCAATATGAAAAATGCTTCACAAATGCAAGTTATTGTTGTCAGCTTGAAGAAAACAAATGGTTTGACAGAGTTGAGACATCAATTTAAGCTGCAAACACGAGTCAAAATAATCCATTAGTGCGCAAGTTCATTGGCGAGAAAACTTGCTTCTTTGTCTAACTAATGCTATCAGGTGATGGGCAAAGTCATTTGCTTTATTGCCTGTTTTACAAAGCTTTCAGTCTCTCTCTCTTGCTCTCTCTCTTACTCCATCTCTCATATTCATTTGCTTTTTCCCTCGGTCTTACCTACGTTATTCCTCCCTTATTTGCAAAGAAACAATGTTGGAAATTGCAAACATTTATATAGCACTTTTCAAGACTAAGGTTGTCCCACTATGCTTTGAAGTGTAATTGCTGTTGTAAAGTTGGAAACACAATTTGTGCACAGTAAACTCCCACAGACATCTGTAAGATAATGAGTAGGTATTGGATGGGGATTTCATATTGACTCAAACAACATGCTCCCCTGCTGTTATTGTAAATGACAGCATAGGGATCTTTTATATCCATCTGAAAGGATGGGCGGAGATTTGGTTTAAGGCCTCATCTATAAGGTCGGAGACTGAGGGGTGACCTGATAGAGGTTCATAAAATCATGAAAGGCATAGATAAGGTGAATAGCCAAGGGTTTTTTTCCCCCAGGGTAGGGGAGTCCAAAATTAGAGGGCATAGGTTTAAGGTGAGAGGAGAAAGATATAAAAGGGACCTGCGGGGAAACTTTTTCACACAGACAGCAGTGTATATGTGAAATGAGCTGCCAGAGGAAGTGGTGGAGGCTGGTACAATTACTATATTTAAAAGGCATCTGGATGGGTACATGATAGGAAGAGTTTAAAGGGGTATAGGCCAAGTGCTGGCAAAAAGGACGAGATTAATTAGAATTTCTGGTCGGTATGGACAATTTGCACTGAAGGGTCTGTTTCCATGCTGCATGACTCCCTGACACTATCTGAAACATGGCATCTCTGCCAATACAAAATGGCCAGTATGCCTGCATTCCACAAAAGAATAGATTAGGGGAGATCTTGGGATGGGCGCATTCACTAGCCTTGACCTGTAACCTGTCTGTACGGTTAGGTTTCTAACAGTGAGCTTGAATTTCTTTTTAATGCTGAAGTGATTTCCAAGTATTGTTTGTGAGAAAAACACTCCTGAGTTGTTGTAGGTGATGCACTGGGCTGTTGTCAGTCCCTGGGGACATTATTGATGGACAGGGTAACACGACTGTGAAATGTTATTGTGCTGAGGTGTGTTCACAAAGAGTACCTGATCTTTTATCTAAATTTAACAACCGCGCCATAATGTGTTCAGCCTGTGTGTGACAGGGTTTGCAGCGAATGGGTCTTTCAGGAAACAGCTTACTCTTAACCTTACTGCCAGTAACTGCTGTGTTTGGGGATAACCCATTCAAGGCTTCAGTTGTTGTTCTGAGTGTTCACTTGGATGCCCTCTGCCATCTGCTCCTGTCTCCCCAGAGACATTTTGTTGTGTCTTTTCTATACAATGAGTATAGCTGTCCTTCATAATTTTCCTTTGTACTGGCTGGGTGACGGGTGGGGGAATGGTAAGGAGTGAAGATTAAAGCAAACTAACTGGATATTTTAGACCACTCAGGACCCTCCCACAGTCACATCCTACCTTTTTGGAGCAGATGCTTGTAGTAACAAGAGTAGTTTAAGACAACTATGCTGTCCCACATTTCAGGAGCATTCACAAACATAATTTGACATTAAATTAAGTAAGGCAAGTGACCAGAGCTTGAGCAAAGAGATAACTAGGTCTTAGGGAGCATCTTAGAAGAGAAGAGAGAATTCCAGGATGGAGAGGTCTTGAGAGGGAGGGATTTCCAGAGCTTAGAGCCTAGGCCACTGGAATCATAGTTACCATTGGTGGGACAATTAAAATGGAGGTTAGACGAGAAGCCAGAATTAGAGTGAGCCAGATATTGCAGAAGTTCTTGGGTTATAGTGCTTGCAAATTAGAAAAAGGGTGAGGCCATGGAAGGATTTGAAAAGAAGGGTGTGATTTTAAATTTGAGGGTATGAGCAACTTGTGGAAAGAAATGTGGAAGCAGAAACGATGGGTAGATTCTCATCACCTTAATCACTGGTGAAATGATGGGAGGATTTCCATGGCCTGAACCCACCCTTGGAGGAATGAGTCTCCCAGATACTCATCGCCAGGACAACCAGCAAGGAATCCGACTCTGAGTTCAACTAATTTGGAAGGTGGATGGGATCATGTGACTCTTTTTGAAAGGAGTTCAGTTTGAGTGAGACCAGTGCTTGGAGTTTTGAGCTGCTACAGTCAGGGCTAGGAGACCTGAGTCTGCTCCCTGGGCCTCTCTCATTGCTACCTAGAGGTCCAATTGCAGGATGATTAGATTAGATTAGATTACTTACAGTGTGGAAACAGGCCCTTCGGCCCAACAAGTCCACACCGCCCCGCCGAAGCGCAACCCACCCATACCCCTACATTTACCC
>NC_057739.1:7017957-7049486 GCF_004010195.1 Chiloscyllium plagiosum
GTGCAAACTCCACACAGTCAGTCGCCTGAGGCGGGAATTGAACCCGGGTCTCTGGCGCTGTGAGGCAGCAGTACTAACCACTGTGCCACCGTGCCGCCCACAACGAGACGAAGACAACATCCCCTTGTGATAAGGAGGTGAGAATGGAAGCAGCTGAGGTCAGCAGTGTAAGGTTGCTCCCTTCAATCTGGAAACCATCAACCAAAAACTAAAGAGTTGTACAGCTCGGAAATAGGCCCTTCGGCATAACATCTTGGGAGGACACCGGAGGTGAGTGGCATGACCTGCACTTTGACTTTCCCAGCATTCTCCATCATGGCACACCTCACGCAAGCACACTTTGCATCACCACTCATTGCTCTCTGTCCTGGTGCCTTTCATCCCCTTCAGAACAGCTAAAGCCCGCACCCATCCCTACCGAAATGCTGTCTGGCATCCACGCTCCACAAAGTTTGCCCTTCGCACAAGAAAACTCACACCTGTCTGCTCGGTCTCCTTTCAGGAAAAGGGGCACAACTTGGTGAGGAGCAGAGATCCAGGATGGGGTGTTGCAGAATCACCTTACAGTGATTAGCACATTGATGGCCTCTGACTAAGGGTTTCCTCCCTGCTCCATTGGGAAAGATTCCTTGTTCCAGGAGGATGTGGAAGTGAGCATGTCCTGCAATGAGACCATAAGTCTGCCAGTACACCAGTGTTCATGTATATCGACAGCTGATACTCTACTTATAAACCACATGCCAGGGGTCTCTTTTTCTATATGTTTCTGAGATGTGGGCATCAATAGCTTGGGCCAACAATTAATTGGTCATCCCTAACTGCCCTTGAACCGAGTGGCTTGCTAGGCCATTTCAGGGTGTAGTTACGAGTCTGGAGTCACATGGAGACCAGACCATGTGAGAATAGCAGATTTCCTTCCATTAAGGAAGTTTGCAAATGACATGGGGTTTTTATTCCACATCAGCAGTGGTTACATGGTCCCCATTAGGCTAGCTTTTTATTCTATTTCTAATCAAATTCAAATGGCACCATCTGGATTTGAACCCATATCCCTCAGGATATGTGCTGGGTCTCTGGATTACTAGTTCAATGACATTATCGCAATGCCATCACCAACTTCCAGCTGGCTGTCTGTGTTTCTGTCTGTGCCCAGTGCAGGGTAATGTGGCATAGGAGGGTTCAGCTGGTGCTGAACACAACCCTGATCCCTGTGGAGAAGAATGTGGCTGAGTAGATGGCAGCTGGTGTTACAGTGATGGACATAACCCTGAGCCTAGGCAGAGATAGATGCAGTGCTAGATAGCTGAGGCAGCTGGTAATCTCTGTCCCAAAGCATATGCCATTGGTCATTCTGCAAAACACGGCTCCACTTTCTAATAATCACCTTAAAGCCATTAGGTGGGGTCCTGACAGGACTATCTGACAGAAGGAGACCTTTTCACAAAAGTCTCCTACCTGACCATGTCTGCACCTCCTCACTGTGACTGATCACAGATTACTTTATAATTTGTCAGTTACACTGGGCAATCTCCACAGATTGTACTCACACCTTCAAGCTGCTGGGTTGGAGACACAATTAAACTGCTCCATTGCTGGGAAAGAAAGAATTCAAACACTAAAAGTAACCTTAATTGTCTTCATAAGCACACCAACTGGCCTCTCGCTTCAGCTGCAAGAGTTTCTGACTTCAATTGGAAAGCAAACAAAATATACTGGGAATCTGAAACAAACACAGAAAATGCTGGAGAAACTCCGCAGGTTTGGCAACATCTGTGATATTGTCATGCTGGCCCAATGATTGATCGATTGATTTATTGTTGTCACATGTACCGAGAAACAGTGAAATTTGTTTTCATGCTAGACAGACAGATAATACCATACAAAGTGTGTCATGTAGCAGAACAAGAGTCCAGACTTTTCTGCCATTTTCCTCGGCCCCAACTCACAAATCCACTTTCCCAGAGCCCCTAATTTGATCGCCTTAAGGTGATTATCAGGAAGTGAAGCTGCATCTGACCAATGGTATGTGCAGTGATTAGCTGGCATCTACAGAAAAGAAACTTCGATCTCTAACATCACCCCAGTGCCCAAACAGCAGCATGTGGTCCAACAAATCTCCTGACCGGTCCATTAGCCCCTGAAAAACATACTGTAACAGTACGTAACCCATTCAAGGCTTGTGTTACTGGTTAGGCAAAGGTATCAACAGTGACCAGGTAGAAGGATGTAGGAGGAATGAGCAGGGAGAGGGAGGGAGGAGGAATGACCGGGGTGGGGAGGGAGCAGGGGTGACCAGGCAGCATAGATAGCAAGAGTGACTGGGGTGGGAGGATGGCAGGAGTGATCAGACAGAGGAAGACAGACCAGAATGAGCCAGAGCACGTAAGAATTCCAATCAAATGCCTAAATGTTTATCGACAGAACCATTCACTCAAAAGCTTTGTTTTGACTGTAGTAAAAGACACAGAGGCTGTCATTGCCTGTTGGGTATGAAAATAGGGTAATTTCAGGCTAGGATGGTCCACAGCTCCCTGGGAGGGTTAATGCTCACAAGGTTGTAACTGCCTTCTGTTGATTGGATAGCACGATGGGATTCTTCCAATCCTGTTAGAGGACAAACTGGGCCTGAAGGTCTCACACGGCACATCACAGGTAAAGGTTATCCCAGATCATACCCTCAGTCGGTGAGACACTTGAAACCACAGCTTTTGCTTCAAAACATTAGCAGTGCTATCAAACCTGCTGTAGAAAGACATTCGAGGTGACAGTGGTCCAGTGGCAATATCACTGAGTGCAGGAACAGGAAGCCAGAGAGCCACCCAAATGCTTCAAGGACACAGAGTCAGGTGGAAATTCAATTCATACTATCTGGAATTGAAAGCTAGTCTCAGTAATTCTGACCATGAAGGTAGCATCATAGCTTGTAAAACCCAAAAACCCACCAATATGGTCCCTGATGGAAGGAAATCTGTCACTGCCACCCGGTCTGGCCTGTATGTAATCCGGGCCCACAGCAATGTGGTCGATTCTTAACTGCTCTCCGAAATGGCTACTCAGTTCAAGAGCAATTGGAAATGGGCAAGAGATGTTGGTCCTGCAAGTGACGCCCACATCCTGGGGAAGAATTAAAAACAAACTGTCAATTCAGGAACTCCTGAAAATAGGATGAGAATGTGTGATTTACTCTGTGCCCCTTCAAAATAACGTGAAGGTAGTACAAAGTTTGCAAGCTGCGCAGTGAATGCAAATGATTTCAACATGCACCCCAGCACTGGGCATCAGTTTGAGATGCTGCAAACCTCAACAGGAGATTAAAGTCTGTGCCAAGCTCACACAGTGAAGATATTGGACAAAACTCCAGTAGAGTACAAGTGGACTCTCTAAATAAAGCCTTTTGGATGCCCGTCTGCTGCCCACCTCTATGGAGGAAACTGTTGATCCTCTATAGGACCTGACTATCATAGAATCCCAACAGTGTGGAAACAGGCCATTAGGCCCAACAAGTCCACACCAACCTTCCCATCCACAACCATTCCCCCCACCCTTTTACTTGACATTTCCCCTGACTAAGGCACCTAACCTACACATCCCCGAACGCTATGGGCAATTTAGCATGGCCAATTCACCTAAGCTGCACATCTTTGGCCTGTGGGAGGAAACCGGAGCACCCAGAGGAAACCCACGCATACACGGGGAGAATGTGCAAACTCCACACAGTCAGTCACCCGAGGCTGGAATTGAACCCAGATCCATAGCACTGTGAGGCAGCAGTGCTAACCACTGAGACACCATGCCATCCCAACCCTGGAAAATATTCCTGGCAATAGGATAGTAATAGGGAGATGGTGTGAGTCCTCACTATGTTACTGCCCCTCCCCCATCCCTCACTCCTCCACCTCTTTACCACTACTTAGGAGAAAGTGAGGGCTGCAGATGCTGGAGATCAGTCAAAATGTGTGGCGCTGGAAAAGCACAGCTGGTCAGCCAGTATTCACCTCACATTTTGACCACTACCCCAGGAGCCTGGCAAGTTGAGCCCAGAAAATTCATTATTAATGTTGTGATGGAGCTCTCCAGGGTTCTGAAGCATTAGGTTTTAATGGAACAGTGACTCTCAAATTCTTTCAGTTGAAGGATCTTTTTGCAGATGGGTTTGTAATCACAGAATCTCTACATGCACACACTATCATCCATCTGTTTTCTCGATGCACTCCAAGTGGCAATCTCCTTGACAATCTCAGCGTTCATCATGTGCTCCCACTGCACCAGTCCACTCTGCACGCCAGCTTCCTATTTCACAAGAAGCTCATTCATTTATCCCTGTCTGAACCACGCCGTCGACATGGCTCCTGCTGGTGAAGTGAAGGAAGACAATCAAAATAGACCACAATCAGAGGTATGGGAATTTGGGGTTTAAAGGGGAAGAAAGACTGAAGGTTGTCGCAAGTGGAGAGACAGAGGAGATGGGATATAGTTAAATGCGCATGTTGAATTCGAGGTGCATGGGGATGGTGTACATCAAAGTAGACAAGAGTGTTGGAAAGAAGTTGAGCAGCAGATTTTTCAATGTTTTGACATTTACGACAGATAGGAGATGATACAAGGGAGCACTTGAGGAGTCAATAATAAACACAGAAAATTCTGGAAATATTCACCTATTCTGATGACAGGTCACCACCTGAAACTTCAACTTGGTTTATCCACAGATGTTGCCAGACTTGCTGAACATTCCCTGTGTTTTTTTTAAATTTCAGATTCCCAGCAACTTGTTTTTAGAGTGGAATAGTCAAAGCTGGAGGTGGTAAAGGGGAGAGAAGGTTTGAATGGCAGATGGGCTGAATGGGCCATTGAGAAGAGGGAGAGATGGATAATGCTGCAGACAAATGTGTAGATAGGAATCTAGCCCTTCAAATGTATCCAATCAGACTATGGCTGATGAAGAGAAAATGGCATTGGAAGCCGAGCTTGCGATTCGATCAGACACAAGAGTATTTGGGCCTGAGACAGTGCCTGGGAATAGCCATGAGATCCATGTGGTGACAATTTCCAATGACAATGGCTTCAATCCTCATAATACTTTGGATCATGCATTAAATCCAAGATTGGCCAGATAATCCTTTAACATATTGACATTAAATCTCTGAGCATACAGAAATGCATTGGGTTAGTCAAGGATAGCCAGCATTGATTATTTTGAAAGGCAATGAACCAATTAATAGGCATCCAGTTGAACAACCATAACTAGATAGTATCCTTGTGGTCTAAATGCTGGTAAATACAGAACAGATTGTAAGAACATGAGAGTTGGTGGCCTTTGGCTCAAATTCTTTCTTCCTGGTAAGGCCAGCACTTATTATGTGTTGTAGAGCCTCATGTCCTATGTTGTATTCTGAAACCCAATCAGACTCGACCAGGAAGACGTATGGGATGGAGTCACATATGAGTCAGATTTGCTAGGAAAAGCAAATGTCCGAAAGGACATTCGTCAACTAGCTGGTGATTGTGACAATCCAGTAGGTTTTGTCAACTCCAATGACTAACAGTGACCATTTTAAAAAACTCAATTAAAATTCTTCACATTGCAGGATTTGAATTCATACTCTCTAGATTATTAATTTAGATGTCTGGAGCACTGGTCCAGGAACATAACTGTTAGCTTGGTGTCCTGTTTGCCTCTTTTAGCTGAACATTATCTTTGTCTCTGCAACTCTAACAGACCTGACTTATGAATCAAATGCTCGTGGCCAGCAATTGATAGAAATGTGGTTAAAGTGACTGCTGAGCTTAGGATTTTTTTTTAATGGAAGCAATGGATTTTCACATTTCATTCCTATTGTTCTCCTCATATGGGAAGAACTCCAAAACCAATCTTTTTATAGCTCAAACACTTCTTCAATAGCATGACTACAGCTGCTCTTGTTGGTTTTAATGTTGAGTGCTGGCCTCCTGGAGAGAGATGCGACTGATCAGCAAGGGGCTGTTACATATAGCTTCGAACCTGTTCAGTAGAGGGCATGCATCAGAGTGAAGCACCATACCCATCAGTGGGCTTAATCAAGCAGCGTCTGAGACAGAAATAAGATAGCAACAATACAACCTGTAATTTGGGAAGTGAAGAGTATTCAGATGGGTTAACCCAGTGCGACTGTCTATGCCAATAGGTTAAATGCACGCATTCTGAAAAACATGTTATCGTAGTCAATGGAATGTCACACATCAACTCAGCCATTTTCACTCATGGAAGTTTGTCTTAGAGTGTGGGGGACACTGCAGTGGAAACGATCGAATTTAAACTCAGTAATCCAGAGAGCGGGGCCATGGGTACAAAACTCGCCATGACCTGTGGTGGGATTCAAACTCAATTCAGTCAAATATGCAGTTAATCTCAGTAATGGTGACCATGATAACTATCACTGTCAAAAACTTCCATCTGCTTCACTAAAGCTCTTTAGGAATGAAATCGACCATCCATAGTTGGTTTAGACAATAGTTGGTCTGAAATGCATTAAATTAAGATTAATTTGATGTAAGTAATTCAGTAATAAATAAGAATGGGGAGATGCTAAACTAAGGCCTTATGTAATAGCAATGGCTTAAATGAATAAATAAACAATCGTAAAGCATAAATTAAAGAATAAGGAGTACACTAAGTTTATAAAGAAATACTTGTATTTCTAGTGTGTTTTGAGAAGACTTGTAGCTCAGGTTGAGGTTCTGGATGTAAGTTTGCTCACTGAGTTGGAAGGTTCATTTTCAGACATTTTGTCACCATACCAGGTAACGGATGAAGCACTAGTATTATGATCCGCTTTTTATTTATGTATTGAGGTCTCCTTCGGTTGGTGATGTTGTTTCCTGTTCTTTTCCTCAGAGGAAGGTAAATGGGGTCCAAGTCAATGTGTTTGATGGTAGAGTTCTGGTTGGAATGCCACGCTTCTAGGAATTCTCGTATGTGTCTCTGATTGGCTTATTTGAGGATGGATGTGTTGTCCCAGTCGAAGTGGTATCCTCCCTCATTTGTACGTAAGCATACTAGTGATAGTGGGATATGTCTTTTTGTGGCGAGTTGATGTTCATGTTATCTGGTGGCCAGTTTTCTGCTTGTTTGTCCAATATAATGTTTGTTACAGTTCTTGCAAGGTATTTTGTAAATGACATTAGTTTTGCTTGTTGTCTGTACAGGGCCTTTTAACTTCATTAGCTGCTGTTTTAGTGTGTTGGTCGGTTTGTGAGCTACCATAATGCCAAGGGGTCTGAGTAGTCTGGCAGTCATTTCTAAGATGTCATTGATGTAGGGGAGAGTGGCTAGGGTTTCAGGACACACTGTGTCTGCTTGTTTGGGTTTGTGGCTGAGAAATTGGTGGACTGTGTTCATTGGGTACCTGTTCATTTGAATACACTGTATAGGTGGTTTTCCTCTGCTCTTTGTAGTTCCTCTGTGCTGCAGTGTGTGGTGGCTCATTGAAATAATTGTCTAATGCAGCTTCGTTTGTGGGTGTTGGGATGATTGCTTCTGTAGTTCAGTATTTGGTCCGTATGTGTTGTTTTCCTGTAGATGCTAAAACAGCAGCTAATGAACTTAAAAGACCCTACACAGACAACAAGCAAACTGAACGTCATTTACAAAATATCTTGCAAGAACTGTAGCAAACATTACATTGGACAAACAGGCAGAAAACTAGCCACCAGGACACATGAACATCAACTAGCCAAAAAAGATGTGACCCACTCTCACTAGTATCCTTACATACAGATGAGGAAGGATATCACTTTGACTGGGACAACACATCCATCCTAGAACAAGCCAAATAGAGACACACACAAGAATTCCTAGAAGCATGACATTCCAACCAGAACTCTATCAAAAAACACATCACAAATGGGTGGACCCCATTTATCACCCTATGAGAAAAAGAACAGGAAATAACATCACCACAGGAAATGACATCACCAACCCAAGGAAACCTAAACCCATAAATAGAAAGCGAGTCATGACACCAGCGCTTCACCAGAGGCTCACTGATGATGTTAACTAGTATGGTGACGAAACGTCTGAAAACTAACCGTCCAGCTCATCAAGCAAACTGACATTCAGAACTTGTATTTCTATAACAACCACAGATTGACCCAAAGCGATCTACAAGTAAAAACACTTATGAAATATGGTCACTGACATAGCTTAAGGCACGAGACAACCAATTTAAGAACAACTAATTCTAAGAGACAGTAATCAATCTGTTTTTATGATGTTGATTGAGAGACAGCTATTGATCAGTCCACTGGTGAGACCTCTGCAGTAGTATAATGGGATCTTCTAAATCCATCTGAAAGAGCAGACAAAGTACCATTCAAAAACCCCTACTTCTAATATTAAAGCTCTGGGCTGGTGCAACACTTGGTTAGTGGACAGTGAAGAGAGTTACCTCAGATTACAATAGGGTCTTGATCAGATGGGCCAGTGGGCTGAGAAGTGGCTGATGGAGTTTAGTTTAGATAAATGGGAGGTGATGCATTTTGGGAAAGCAAATCTTAGCAGGACTTATACACTTAATGGTAAAGTCCTGGGTAATGTTGCTGAACAAAGAGACCTTGGAGTGCAGGTTCATAGCTCCTTGAAAGTAGAGTCGCAGGTAGATAGGATAGTGAAGAAGGCGTTTGGTATGCTTTCCTTTATTGGTCAGAGTATTGAGTACAGGAATTGGGAGGTCATGTTGCGGCTGTACAGGACATTGGTTAGGCCACTTTTTGGAATATTGCGTACAATTCTGGTCTCCTTCCTATCAGAAGGATGTTGTGAAACTTGAAAGGCTTCAAAAATGATTTACAAGAATGTTGCCAGGGTTGGAGGATTTCAGCTATAGGGAGAGAGTTGGGATAGGCTGGGGCTGTTTTCCCTGGAGCGTCGGAAGCTGAGGGTGATCTTATTGAGGTTTATACATCATGAGGGACATAAATAGGATAAATAGATAAAGTATTTTCCCTGGGGTGGGGGAGTCCAGAACGAGAGGGCATAGATTTAGGGTGAGAGGAGAAAGATATAAAAGAGACCTAAAGGGCAACTTTTTCACGCAGAGTGTGGTGTGTATATGAAATGAGCTGCCAGAGGAAGTGGTGGAGGCTGGTACAATTGCAACATTTAAAAGGCATCTGGATGGGTACATGAATGGGAAGGGTTTGGAGGGATATGGGCCAGATGCTGGCAAGTGGGACTAGATTATGTTGGGATATCTGCTCAGCATGGACGAGTTGGACCAAAGGGTCTATTTCTGTGCTGTACATCTCTATGACTATAATGTCAATCTTGACTTTTGTGTCCAAGTCCTGAAGTGGGATAAAGGAAATAACAATAAAGCAGAATTTGCACAGGGTAGAAAATAAGTGAACGAGATAAATCAGAAATTAAACAGAAGCTGCAAATTTCAGAGAGAGCAATTGAAATATTAGGAGGAGCAGCAATTACTGTTTTAGATGCTGTTGGATTGTTTTGGAACTTTGGAAAATAAAAGTCAAAACAACAGCAGTTTAAAAGGGAGAAGAGCAGACAAAGGAAGCACATGGTGAGGACAGTGCAGGAGAGAGAGAGAGAGAACGAACCTGCACAGTTACTGCCTTTGCTGTCTGAATTAATGTGTCACTGGACAATGGAGTGCATCTGGGAAAATTAACAAACAGTGAATTTCACAACTAATCTTGGAGGAACTGTTGGGCGAAGTTCACAGCACAGAATCAGATAAGTTAATTGTTGTTTTAAGTCTGTCCAAGAGAAAGGCTGTATTAGTGAGTACAATGGGTTCTTTCTTGATTGTAGATAAGTCTCTTGATTGAATTTAAAATATAAGCCATAGCTATTAATTTAACCTGGTGCAGTGTTTGTAGAGGAATAAGATGGTGTTATTTTCTGGGTCTGTAGATTGTGAAAGAGCAGAAATGGCCTTTGCAGTGATGTGTACTTCTTGTCAGATGTGGGAGTGTAAAGAGAGTTTAAGGGTTACTGCGGATTATATTTGCCATAAATGCTGTTGGATGCGAATCTTATCAGATCGAGTGGATCGGCTGGAGCGACAGATAGAAGCGATGAGGAATTTGCAACAGCAACAGTATGTGATGGATGGCAGTTATAGAAAGGGGGGGGGGGGGGAAGTCTCAGATACAGTCACCTAGATGGGTTAACTCCAGGAGGGGTAAGAGTATTGAGTACAGGAGTTGGGAGGATTTGAGCTATAGGGAGAGGCTGAATAGGCTGGGCTGTTTTCCCTGGAGCGTTGGAGGATGACGGATGACCTTCTAGAGGCTTATAAAATCATGAGGGGCATGAATGGGGTAAGTAGACAAGGTCTTTTCCCTGGAGTGGGGGAGTCCAGAACTAGAAAGCATAGGTTTAGGATGAGAGAGGAAAAATTTAAAAGGGACCTAAGGGACAACCTTTGTTACGCAGAAGTGTATGGAATGAGCTGCCAGAGGAAGTGGTGGAGGCTGGTACAGTTACAATATTTAAAAGGCATCTGGTTGGGGATATGGTTTTAGAGGGATATGGCCAAATGCTGGCAAATGGGACTAAATTAGGTTAGGATATTTGGTCAGCATGAACAAATTGCACTGAAGGGTCTGTTTCCATGCTGTCCATCTCTATGACCCTATCTGTAACTCTATCAAGCAGCACATAGACACTAAAACCTACTCACTGATGTTCAGTTTCCACCAGGCCTATTCGTGCCCTGACCTCATGGCAGTCTTTCCTCCAACACATGGTCAAAAAAAATCTGAATCCTAGAGGTGATTTGAAAGAAAGTACCCTAGACATCAAAACAGCACTTGACTGAGTGTGATATCAAAGAACCCCAGCAAAAATCAGGAATCAGGAGTAAATACTCCATAGGTTGCAGTCATATCTAGCTGGGAGCTGCGTTGTTGTCAGAGGATGTACATCTCACTCCTGGACAACATGGAGGAATTTCCTCTTGTCAGTGTCCTAAGCCCAGCCATCTTCATCAGTGATTTTTTCGCCACCATAACGTCAGACTGGGAATGTTGGCTGATGGTTGCACAATGTTCAATGTTATTCGCTGTTGTCACAGTGTATTGATTGTGGAGGGACTGATTGTTTAAGGTGTTGGATGGAGTGTTGATTTACTGGTCTAGTCTGTACCTTGAACGTATGGAGCTGCACTCATCAAAGAAAGTAAAGGGTATTCTATCATGTTCTGGTCTGTGCCTTGGTTTTGGGGAGTCAAATAATGAACCAGTCCATGACCACATGCAGTAAGACTGAAAATACATTTAAGATTGGGCTAATATGTGGCAGGCAATATTTGGTCCACACAAATGCCATCCAATGGTCATCTAAAACCAGAAACCTCCTTTTCACTTTCAACAGTATTAATATTGCAAAGCCCTCTACGATCAATGTCCTGAGGATTGCCATTGATCAGAAACAGATCTGAAATATCTACACATCAATACTGTTGCTACAAGAGCAGTTCAGTGTCTGGGAATTCCAAAGTGAATGGTTCTTGATTGAACAACTAAAAATTATAGAACTAGACAATGAAGACCCTCAGAAAATGTGTTGGAATCAACGGATGCTCAATAATCTCTACCTGAACTCTGTACATATTTGGAGAGATTGGTAAAGCCATTCCAAAGAATATCCCCTGTCAAGAACAGGATGTCTGGAAGGAAGTGTAAGAGGAGGTGTAAATGGTAGATGGTGATAAAGACTTCAGAGACTTAAAGCCTTTACTGTATGAATTATCTAACAGTAGCTGTTGAGCATTGCATGAGGAGCTATGATACGCTATATGAGCTCACATGGAACAAGACCTGAAGGAAGAAGCTCAGCTTTCTGGGATTCTGTAAATAGCCTGGCAGTAAAGATGTTCCTATGTTACTATTGGGAAGGTCTTTCCACTGACAATTCAGGAATGGAGATCTATATCCAATTAAGGACAGTGGTGTGTGGTCTGGAGGAAAATGTGTTGGAGCTTTTGTTCCAAAGCAAGCACTACTTTTGTCCCTCTTAGTAGTGGATGTCACTGGATTGGAAGGTATTGTTCAAGCGGTTTTGGCAAGTTGCTGGAGTACATTCTGCAGATGGCACACACTGGCTGCTACTGAGTGCCATGGAGTGAATATTTGAGTAAGGAGTGCCAATTCTACCCTATTCGACTACTCATGCTTCCCCTCGAAATCTCAACATCATTGTGTCTCCTCAATGGAGAGTTTTGCCCCTGAGTTATAATCACTGGAACCTAAGGGCTGCCATAATCACAGTGAGCATGCATCCGAGCTGCTCTGAGCAGCTGCCTCTTGCTGGTATAGATAAGCTGATGCCTAGTGCCTCCCTCTGTGGGTGGCAAGGGTTGAAAAGCAGTCATTAAAGTGAGGGACTCGCTCAGCACAGTGCAATGATTATACCCTGTTCACTGGCTCATGTCTAGTATCCTATTTTTAGAATTAAGCCTGGTTAACCCCAGGAATGCATCAATATGTGTACCACATGCTGCAAGAATTCAGTCGTAACTGATACGTGAAATGAGTGGCTCATCGAATGGAGCCTGGACAGGAGGAAACCATAAATGCAAGCACAACATTGCATCCTGTTTCCAATTTAATGAGACACACGTAATATCCATTGGTATTTGGTTGTAGCAAAAAGCGTCTTGTAACATACACGAAGCATCACGTCACTGTGACCTGAACTATCAATGTCCCTTCTTGTTATATGGCATTAAAACAGCTGAGGATTTTCAACCCAACACAGATGTCAGCCGTCTCCCTGTCACATCATTAACATGTACAAAACTCAACAGCTGTAACGTAGAGTGGAATCTCATCATCGGCACCTCTTTCAAAGAACAATTGTCACCCTCTGGGAAATTATTGGTGCGGACGGAGCAGAGGAGGAGAAAAAGCCGAGGGAAGGTTCTTGCTCAATAGGTTTCTAATAGAATAAGGAACAAAGCAATGTCTGGTTTTGGTCCAGAGAACGAAGTGGGGTGGATGGAATAAGCGTCATTCAGGAAGTGATTGGGAAAAATCATTTGATTTTGGTAGTTATGGAAGAAGAGATCCCATAGTGCAGAGGTAGTGATCCTGCCTCTGGGCTAGAAGCTTGGAATTTGGATCCCTCTCCAAGAAGGATACTTTATAAAAGCAGCATAAACTTGTCAATCCTTCTAATGCACAGCAGTGGCAAGCAGTAAAGGCCAGACAGATTCCTAGCCTATTCTGTAATGGAAAGATATCAGAGCCTCGAGCATCAGTATCCATTGCTCATAAATCAAAAGCAAAACAAGATTCGTTAAAGACAAATTATGTTTGACTAAACTGATCATGCTCTTTGATGAAATGGTAGGGTTCATGAAGTTGCTCAATAAGATGCTAAATGAAAGGTTTGTTAGCATAATTATTACTCATAGGATTAATTATGAGTGATGTACTATGAGTGCATTGGCCAAGAGATAGAAAGATGAGAGTCATAGTGAACCGTTATATCTCAGATTGGAGGAGAGTGTGTAGGAAGCTGTCCATAAGTGTGTGTTGGGACCTGTTGTTACAATCCTGTTAATAAGAATTTGAAACATCCAGCAATGAACCAACAGAACTACACCACAGGGTTTGTTTTTGAACAAAAACAGAGTTGTACCTAAAGAGAAAATAAATTAATCAAGCAACGCTAAATTAATTCTAGCATTTTCAAAGGCCTGTGCAATAAACTTAGTTCTATTTTTTGATTCCCACCTCTCCACACCGCAAGAATTCTCTTTTCTGAACAGAATCTTGGAAATTCATTCACTTTTCTTTGGATCAATCCAAAGGTATGTAGAATTCAGCCATGTAGAATTCAGTTTAATTCCCAGTGCTCCAACTATCTATTGAGTTGAAGGTCTATGTGATCTTCTCATTTTTTTGAATGTGCAGCCTTCCACCTCATCTTGATTGCGGATATCTCTGCTCCTTGTTCAGGTTGGTCAGGCAGCATTCTTGGATGCTGCGCTTTTCCAGCAACACATTTGTAAGCTCTGATCCCCAGCATCTGCAGCCCTCACTTTCTCCTCCTCGTTCAGGTTGCGTTCCACAGCTTTCCAATCCACCCCTGCTGACTGCTTTCTGCTACAAGGGTCTTTGAGGACCTCCATAGATTTCTTCCACGAGCTGAAAGCCTGCGCAAGTCTTCCTCATTTTTTCCCTCATGAAATCCGAACTGAAATAGCGCCCACTGGTATTCCATTTGGTGAATGACTAAATGAGTGTTTTCTCTGCTTGAAACAAGGCCTAGCTGTCCATCATTTCCTGTTAGCTCCCTCAATTTTTGCCCCTCCCAAACTGAAACAGCCCCTGGCTATTCTGCAAAATGAACTGCTTACTTCTGTCAGCAAACACACATGCAGATAAATTAAACAGAAGAAGCATCTAAACAAGGCTCCAGTCTAAATCATTATCTCTATGGCAATGTGGCATGCTTTGTGATTGTTCAAAGGGAAATGCAAATGAATTATTTAGCCTACAACACAATTTTGATTGTGTAATGCATATCAATAGTCGATATTGCTGATGGAGTTTTACACCCCTTTTGCCAGAACATATGACAGCATTTTAAGCTTAGAAATGGATCATTTATTGTTCATCTTTTTCTCTATCAACTCTGACTCTAAGATAAACACAGGTTAATTAAAGAAAGACTTGTTTGATTTATTTTTACATTAGAGTTGTTTATCAGTTCCTTAACTAAGCTTTTTCTATTTATCTTAGAATTAACACTTCCATCTCCAAACTAAAAGTCACATTCTGAATAATATTAATTATGAGCCAAATATTCACAGCAAAATGTAGAAATGATCCAGTTTGGAGAGTACAGAGCATTATTTCAAAGTTTGCAATTGTGACAAAACTTGTGAATATAATGAGCATTGAGGAAGTCAGTAACAGATTTCAGGAGGACGTAGACAAGACTGGTGAACCAGGCAGACACATGGCACATGAAATTTAACACAGGAAAGTGTGAAGTGATTCATTTGTTTTGAAGAATTAGAAGAGGCAATATAAAACTAAAAGGAATGGTTTCAAAGAGGATGCAGAACCAGGGAGATGTGGGGATGTTCGTACATGCCGCGTGGGCGGCACGGTGGCACAGTGGTTAGCACTGCTGCCTCACAGCGCCAGAGACCTGGGTTCAATTCCCGACTCAGGCGACTGACTGTGTGGAGTTTGCACATTCTCCCTGTGTCTGCGTGGGTTTCCTCCGGGTGCTCCAGTTTCCTCCCACAGTCCAAAGATGTGCAGGTCAGGTGAATTGGCCATGCTAAATTGCCCGTAGTGTTATGTTAAAGGGGTAAACTAGGGGTGTGGGTGGGTTGCGCTTCGGCGGGTCAGTGTGGACTTGTTGGGCCAAAGGGCCTGTTTCCACACTGTAAGTAATCTAATCTTTGAAGATGATAGGATATGTTGGAAAGACTGTTTAAAAAGGCAAATAGGATCCATGACTTTAAAGGGTTTTTTGCAACTCTTTCATGGAGTCGGCAGTACTGGCAAATTCAGAATTTGTTGCCCATTCCTAATTGCCCTTGAGAAGGTGGAAAATGAATTGCCTTCTTGACAAACGACACTTCATGGACTGTAGGTAAACCCACAATACCTTTAAGAAGAGTTTTCCAAGTTTTTGACCTAGCGACAGTGAAGGAGCATTGATCTATTTCCAAGTCAGGATGATAAGTGGCTAGCAGATGGAGGTGTTTCCATGTGTCTGCTGCCCTTGTCCTTCTAGATGATGGAGGTCATAAGTTTGTCAGGTGCTGTTGAAGGTGTCTAGTGGTGTTCCTGCAGTGCATTTTGTAGACCATAGCATCCCTACAGTATGGAAGCAGGCCTTTCAGCCCATTACATCCACACCAACCCTCCAAAGAGCATTCCACCCAGACCCACCTCCCCAACCTTATCCCTGTAACCCTTCATTACCCATTGCTAACTCACCTAGTCTGCACATCCGTGGACTCTCTGGGCAATTTAGCATGGCCAATCCACCTAACATGCACACCTTTGGACTGTAGGAGGAAACTGGAGCACCTGGAGGAAACCCATGCAGTCACGGGGAGAGTCTGCAAACACCACACAGACAGTCATCTGAAGTTGGAATCGAACCCGCATCCATGGCTCTGTGAGGCAGCAATGCTAGCGACTGAGACACTGTGCTGTCCATGGTAGATGGTATACACTGCTGCTACTACTGAGTATCAGTGGTGAATAAAGTGAATGTTGAAGGTGGAGTATGGGTAATCAATCAAATGGTCTGCTTTATCCCAGTGTGAAGTTTGACTGCTGCTGGAGTCACACTTATCCAGGAAAATGGGAAATATAACATCACACCCCTGACTTATGCCACGGAGACAAAATTCCCAGCCTCATACCTACTGTTGTTGCCATAGTATTTAAATGGCCAGTCTAGATAAGTGTATGGTCAATGCTAATGTGAGATTCAGTGATTGTAATACCAGGAGGAGATAGTTAAATTCTCTCTAGCTGGAGATGGGTATTGCTAGCCTGGGGCTATTTTCCCTGGAGCGTCAGAGACTGATGGGTGACCTTATAGAGGTTTATAAAATCATAAGGGCCATGGATAGGGTGAATAGCCAAGGTCTTTTTCCCAGGGTAGGAGAGTCCAAAACTAAAGAAAGGTTTAAGGTGAGAGGGGAAAGATTTAAAAGGGAGCTAAGGGAGAGCTTTTTCACGCAGAGGATGGTGCATACATGGAATCAATAGCCAGAGGAAGTGATGGAAGCTGGTACACTTACAACATTTAATAGACGTTGGGATAGGTACATGAACAGGAAGGATTTAGAGGGATATGGGCCAAATGCTGGCAAAGAGGATGAGATTAATTTAGGATTTCTGATCAGCATGGACAAGTTGGACCGAAGGGTCTGTTTCCGTGCTATACAACTCTATGACTCTAACTGGGATTAATTTAGTTTGAGAACATGGTCGACGTGGACTAGTTGGACCGAAGGGTCTGGTTCCATGCTGCATGACTCTAAGAATGGAAGGGCATGGCACAGATTAATTGTCCATTTGCAATCCCCATGCCCATCGACCAGTTTATTGAGTGCCAAGCATGAGACCCAATCAATTATTGGTTGGTCAATAAAGATCCCAGCTGGATAATCCAATTCTTGGCTTAGTTCCCTGAAAATAAAAGATGAACAAATATTAAAACAAATAAGAAAAAAACAGGCAGATGGTGTTAAAACTTTGAAGATAAACTAAAATGGGATTTGAATTCAATACTTTCACGGGAAAGTTTGAAGGATAAAGACAGCTTTATCCCATGTGGTGTGATTGAATCTAAGGCTTTTGGAGCAGATAACACTGAAGTGAAAATATGAAGGAATCGGGTGAGTTTGAAATTGAATGAAATCTTTGATATAATAGTGCTGTTAGCTTTATGTAACTCTATTAGTTTTGCAGCTAATGAGTTCTAAAGTAAGGAGGTTATGTTAAACATTTATAAACCACTGATTAGGTCTCAGCTGTAGCACTTTGGGCACTGCTCTTCAGGGAAAACATCAAGATTTTGGAGATGGTGAGAGGAGATTTATTCAGAATGTGCTCCCAGGGATGAGAGCTTCACTCAGTTACATGAAATTACTTGAAATACTGGGTTTGTGCTCCCACGATCAGAGAAAGGTAAGGAGAGATTGCAGAGAAGTGTTAAAATCAGCAAGTGATTCCGTACAGTAAATAAGGAAGAAATGCTTCCAGAGGCAGAAGGCTTGGTTAAAAAAGTGAACATTTGCAAATAAATGATTTAAAATGCATTGCCTGACAAAAGGCTGGAAGCAGATTCAGTTATAATTTCAACAGAGTTGACGTAATAATAATTTGCAGGGCAATGAAGTGATATTATGATAACTTTGCATCGGCACAAATAAAATTGGCTGAATCTTTTTTTTCTCACCTTCATATTCTGTAATTGAATTATTCTATTACTCTGTAATTCTAATGACGATTTGGAGGTGCCAGTGTTGGACTGGGGTGTACAAAGTTAAAACTCACACAACGCCCAACAGGTTTATTTGGAAGCCCTTTCGGAGCACTGCTCCTTCACCAGGTGGTTGTGGAGTATAAGATCGTAAGACACAGAATTTATAGCAAACGTTTATAGTGTGATGCAACTGAAATGATATATTGAAAAATAATCCAGGTCTTCTTTCAACTCTATAATTCTATTATTCTATGCTGGTACTTGCGTTTGATGGCGGCACGGTGGCTCAGTGGTTAGCACTGCTGCCTCACAGCACCAGGGTTCCAGGTTTGATTCCAGCCTCGGGCAACTGTCTGTGTGGAGTTTGCACATTCTCCCCGTCTCTGCATGGGTTTCCTCCCACAGTCCAAAGGTGTGCAGGTTAGGTGAATTGGCCATGCTAAATTGCCCATAGTGTTAGGTACATTAGTCAGAGGGGAATGGGTCTGGGTGGGTTACTCTTCGGAGGGTCGGTGTGGGCCAGTTGGGCCAAAGGGCCTGTTTCCGCACTATAGGGAATCTAAAAAAAAACTATGATCAGAGCCCAGTACAAAAAACAAATGTCATGATTGAAACTGAAAATGATTGGACACATTGGTGGGCGGCACAGTGGCACAGTGGTTCGTACTGCTGCCTCACAGCGACAGAGACCCGGGTTCAATTCCCGCCTCAGGTGACTGACTGTGTGGAGTTTGCACGTTCTCCCCATGTCTGCGTGGGTTTCCTCCGGGTGCTCCGGTTTCCTCCCACAGTCCAAAGATGTGCAGATCAGGTGAATTGGCCATGCTAAATTGCCCGTAGTGTTAGGTAAGGGGTAAAATATCAGGGTATGGGTGGGTTGCGCTTTGGCGGGGCGGTGTGGACTTGTTGGGCCGAAGGGCCTGTTTCACACTGTAAGTAATCTAAAAACATTAAGAGGCCATTCAGCCCAGATGCCCCATTCAAGTGAATATCCAAGTATTTTTATAAATGTGAGGAGAGTTTCTACCTTGACCATCCATTCTGGAAGTGAATTCAAAACTCCCACCTTTGTCCTCTGCATAAAATGTTGCTGTTTAACTCCACTCTAAAACTTCTTCGAATATTTTAAGTTAATGCCTCGGTTATTGACATCTCTGCTATGGGAACTAAGTCTTTTTGATTCATTCTATTCATTAATCGTTGAAAATGCCATGATTTTTATCCAGATGATCATTCCTGGTACTGTAATACAGGAAGGCCTCACTTAATTTTATTCATGTATTCATGAACATCACAACTCTATGTGAAGCATTAATTCCCATAGAAATCAATGATACAACTAGAATTCTTTTTCTTTCTGGGTATTCTGGATTTTTTTCTCCATGCAATAGGGGTAGATCTGCGTTGCTACACCCAAGAAGTATTTTCTCAGTTGATCACTCCTGCTACCTCTTGGTATTTGCCATCTTTACCAGTGAATGGTACTGGTTAGTGTTATCAAACAGTGTGTCAGTATGTGACCCATTTCTCCTGAACACGTGTTCATTTCAGTCTCCTTTTCTGAAGATGTAACTGATGGTGTTGTGCTGCTGACGCAGTTAACTCGGTGTGTTCTGTTAACTAACTGGCTTGCCTATCCACTTAACCACAGCAAGGAATCTTAATCAGGGCGGTCGCTCTCTTCGTGCTTTGACGTTCATTGGGTTTTCTCCCCTTTTTCGGTTCCAGGATCTTAATGAAAAACAAATGACTCATTCATTCAGCGAGGAAATCCAACAGCTAAATTGCTGCTCTTAATCTCCAGCTCTGAGTACCTTTGAGATGTACAACTAATTGAGCAGGTTGTTGGTTTGATACTGGACTATTTATCTGTTTGATTGCTGTCTTCTTTTAATAGAGAGCGCAGAACTGCCTGAAACAGAACAACAATGAGTCATGGCACACTATTGGTAGTCCTTATCACTAAACTCCCACTGGCCTGCGATGCCACTTGACAATTTCTGTTTAACTCTTGATTGGTGATATTTCCTGTTCTCAAGTTCTCTGCCTGGAGATAGGAAATGCCACCATGGGCCTGGCAAGGACCATGTTCTGAATCCATCCCAGAACGGGAATCAAATTCAGTACCAATGTCACCAATCTGATCCAGAACTGCCATTCAGCTCACTGAGCCACCCAGACCCCACCCCAAAGAGTTTGAGTCATTGTGGTAGGCTAATCATTTCATATGCAAATTGAAGCCCAAAGCTATTGTAATCTTGGTATAAGTGCCAGTTTCTTCCCATTGTCCAGCTCACCAGGAATCTACTGCACTCTTACAGCTTGCCATGTTGGACCAATTGGCAGATTGTCACACAAGCTGTTTAGCCATGTCATGAACACACCTATCCAGATCATTGAGTCCAAAGGCAGAGCTTTCAGGTAGCAGTGACCTGTGTGGCAGGGGGACAGGAAGTCAGTGAGACTTCCACCGGGGTGATTGCTGGTTGTGCAGCAGCTAGGCTGTCAAAGTCAACACCTTGAACTGTTACAAAACCTTTGAATGTATCCCCACCTCTCCCCCTGATACCCTCAACTTGCACCATGTCAAGTGTGTGATAGAATGCTCCCCATTTACCTGGATGAGTGCAACTCCAACAATATTCAAGAAACTTGACATGATCCATGACAAAGCAGCATGAATGATAAGCACCATATCCACAAGCATCCACTCTCTCCATGATCAATGCTCAGTAGCAGCAGTGTGTACTGTCTACAAGATGCACTGCTGAAATTGACCAAAGATCCTCAGACAGTACATTGTAAACTCATGATTACTTCCATCTAGAAGGACAAGGGCAGCAAATACATGGGAACACCACCACCTGCAAGTTCCCCTCCAAGCCACTCACTATCCTCACTTGGAAATATATCACCATTCCTTCACTGTTGCTGGGTCAGAATCCTGGAATTCCCTCCTTAAGGGCATTGTGGAACAACTTACAGCACATGGCCTGCAGCAATTCAAGCAGGCAGCTCACCACCATCTTCTCAAGGGCAACTAGGGACGGGCAATAAATACTGGCCCAGCCAATGATTTCCATATCCCGGGAATGTTAAAAAAAAAACAATTCAGCTGAAGGGCTTGAAGAACACAACATGTGGACCCATTATTCACCAATGGCTCACTGAAGGTTCTCCTCTAGACCAGTCTGGGAAAGTTGGCAGTCCTATGGCCAAAACTTATTCATTTTATACTGAAGGCCTCCACACTTTATATTCCCCAACTCATGCTAAAGTCTGAACCATCTCTCCTCATCAACTTTTCTTTTTCATCACTGGAAACGTGTGTAATTATTGTCAGAAATCACTGGTGGAGTGCAGTGAAAATCAAATCCTTCTATTCCTAGAGTCTACACAAATGTGAAAAGATTTGGTTAACCTATCCAAAGTCCCCAATTTACCAGACTCACAAACTCAGGTTAATAGAAAATGCTCATCCATTTTCTGGACTTAAGAAGCAAATAACTTTTTATCATGAACAAATTGTCTTTAACCAATGGCAACTAAGAAACATAACTCAATAAATTATAACTCCCTATAATTTAAACTCTACCCCTTTAAAATTCCCCACTTCACAAATAGACAAACAGAATTCTTTACCACAAAGAGCTGTTGATGTTGGGCCACTAAATAAATTCAAGGCTGAGAAAGACAGGTTTTTAATGAACACGAAATCAAGGGTCATGGCCAAGAAGCAGTAAAGTGGAGTTGGGGATTATCAGAACTGCAATGTTCTTATCGAGCGATTTGTTGAGCAGAATGACCTCCTTCAGCTCCTCCACCTAACGGTCAAACACGTGACAACAATGCCAGTGCTGAAATACTTTGATATAAATGTTGAGGCCACCCTGCATAGTGATATGAGTGAGGGAGACTTGTTGCAACACTAATATAGAAAGGACAAGTGGTTACATTTGCATCCACTTATTAACACAAATGGAATGATGCTTCTCTTAGATCAAGACGGACTGCCTGGCCAACATCTTTGCCCCTGAGCATTTTCATTAATACCTGTTTAGAAGAGACAAAGTGATAGTCAACTCTGCTCACAAGCCACTTTAAAACATTTTCTTCAAGCAGTTACTATTTGTTCCAAAGTATCTCAAAAAAAGTAACTCCAGTTGCAGAGATACTACCTGGCTGTGACATTCAGGGAAGCAGATGTACATTGTACATTGCAGACATGCTGTCCTGAGACATAGAACCTAACAGACAAGCACCTTACTCAAATCATGTGAACTACCTAAAAGGTTGCAACTCTCCAAGTATTGCAAGAGGCAGTGATTAGAGAATGACCTTGGAACACCAAGGATACACTTGTCATATATGAGAGTATTGGGCATTCAGAGTTGAATTGACAGCCCAAAGATAGCATAATGTACAAAGAGAATCGAGTCATTATCTGAAAGGTGTTAAGAGGAGAGATTTTAAAGTGAATCCATCCAAATAATTGAGTCTGAGGAAGGCAAGGGACATGGTCTACTCGCCAAACAATTGAGGACTATATCAGTCAGCACTGTTCTTGTAATGAGCTCAAACTAAATAAGATAGAGAGCCATTGATGACACATGACATCCCAAACAGGCCATGGATAAATAAATCAAACCTCTGTGGATGCTAGAAATCTGAAAATAACTCAGAAACTGCTGGGGAATCTCAGCAGGTCTAGCAGCCTCTTTGGAGAGCGAAACAGGGTCAACATTTTAAGTCTGGGATGACTCTGATTCTGGAATTGTTCTGAAGGAGAGTTATATCAGCCACAAAACATTGACTGCGTTTCTCTCTCCACAGATGCTGCCAGACCTGCTGAAATGATGATGGGGCTGGGGGTACTCCTTCACTCTTCCAGGCATGGATTAACATGTTGGCATAGATAATTGTTCTGACCACTGAAAACTGGATGAACTGATTTCATTGATTATGAGTGATATTGTCAAATCTTTGAAATCATCCTTCACCCATATTGGCATTCAGCCACAATGGCTCCATGTTTATGACTGAAATTTAGTGACTTAATGAACAAATGGGATAATCTGCAACTCCATACATAATCTCCCTACTAGCCCTCGTCAAATAGTGAGGCTGACTCAGTGGTGAAAATTGAGCAAATTAAATATAGACAAGGCAATCCTCAAGTGGAGAAATACATTTACTAAAGGCATAGAGAGTAATCAGGAACAATGACTAATGTCACTTAGTACCCAATTTAATTTCACAATAGCTAACATGTTTTTGAAGCCACAGTGGTAACAGGTGTAAGTGACAATATCAAGGTGAAATGGCAGAAAAGTCAAATGTTACTTTGATGAGTTTGCTAATATTTGCCAGAGCTGAGTATTGGCGATAGAGTAGAGTTTGGCTATTATGGGGTCTCGAAATCAGCCAATCGGTGCTGTATCCCCATGGTAACACCCTGACCAATCAGAAACTATCAGTTCTTGCTACTTTTCCATGCCAGTATCCTCTTCTCATTCTGTATAAAATGGTGTCTCTTTCTGTCCAAGTCGGTTTCTTGTGTCCTAGTTCTGATGAATCCAAGATGAAAAGCTCCAGTCTCTTGCAATATGAATTTAAAATAAATGGTGTTACTTTGAAATCTCAGCCTGAAGACAGTTCCTGATGTTGTCTTCAATTCAACTAGTCAGTCTCAAACCGAAACTGATAAAGTGGCATTGGACCATGTGATCAAAGACACAGCAAGGAATGGAACAGCAACAGTAACTGCAGCAACAATAAATGATACAGCAACAATATTTACCCAGTAAGGAACATGACTAGATGAACGAACACAGACAATGTAAACAAATTCCATTAAAAGACTGGATGGCTTAAGGATTCTGTGCACAATGAGTGTGCACAACAAGTTCTCACAAACAGCAATGTGATAATTAACCAGCTCATCTCTTGAAATGGATTGGTGGAGACATACATTTTATCCAGGATAACGGGGAGTACTTACCTGAGAGGGTGGATGGGCCACAAGGCAATACCTTTGGCAGAACAGCAACCCTCAGTACAGCTCTGGAATGTCAGCCTAGAATATGTGCTGAATTGACTAAAGCAGGTTTGGCACTCGGGTACGTGAAAACAGAGAAGGGAAATTGAAATTTTAGAGGCAAAGCATTTTGGTTCTTTCACACAAATTGAGGGCATGTTTCACCAGAAAATGATATGATCTAATAGATTATCAAAATATATTATCACTTATAAACATTATTATATTTCTCAAATAGCAGATTTCTAACTAGTAACAAGGAAGAACCATGTCAAATTCACAACAGAATCGATCGCTATCTCAGTATCTCTTCTCACATATCCATTTCCATCTCCCGATCTCCCCCACATCCATTACTGGCTCCCAATCTCTCTCACATCCACTTCCATTCCCCAATCTCTCCTGTACTCATTACTGAATTTCAATCTCTCTTACGTCCATTACTGACTCTCAATCTCCTGTGTATCCATAACTGACTCCCACTTTCTTCCATATTCATTTTGAGTCCCAATCTCTCCCATATCCATTACTGATTTTCAGTCTCTCCTGCATCCATTTCTGATTCTCAATGTCTCAATTCCTTTCCCTCCCCTTCTTCCATGCTCACAGAGACATTGCAACCTCATCTAATTCCCATCTTTTTCACAGAAGCTCTTTCTTCTTCAAGCCTCATTGGTCATACGGTCACTTTTCACCAAATCTGACCTTCCTCTGCTGTTCTTCTATTTCATTCTCCCCTTGTATTCTTACCTTCCTGCCTTGCATTTTCCCTGCAACTTATTCCAAATTCCTATTCATTTTCAAGAGAGTTCCTGCCCTTGACATTGTGAGATATTCTGTTATGAGATATTATGTTACAGGCTATCTTTAATAACTCACACACTAGCTCACTATATTCATTATTACTGGGTTCCCACTCATTCATTATTAACCCTTACCCGTTATTCACTGTAGCACCATTTCAATCATTCATTCATTCATAAAACCCCGTGCATTTGTCTTGGGTCTTACAAAGGTTATTGAGGATCTGTTTCATTTGTCCTGCCTGAAGGCTCGCAATTCGGCACCCATATCTCAGTTGAGCTGGTGCGCTCAGTCCACTAAGTCACAGTAATTAGTCCCCCTCTGATCCAGGCCCAGTTTGGTGAGCTTTAATATTTTACTGAGCTCAGGTTTAAGTCTGGCCACAAAAGCAGACCTCAGCGGGCTATAATTACAACCTTCAAAAGCCCTGTCATCCTGCACATCTGGGACTCCTGTATATTCTTTACAAGTCATCCTAAAACTTTCTTCATATTCTGTGACTTTTTCTGTGTTTTTTTTTGACAGCAAGCTGTGACTTTTATCCAATTGGTCTATGTGGACCTTACCCTTGTAACCACAGTATTATTGCTGTCCAGCCAGCTTACAGCTCCTGCTCCTACTCTCCAACAGCACCTCTGACTTCTTCATGGAGGTGGCGGCCTTCTCTTTTAGTTACAATAACATTCAGAACTTGTACTCTATCCCAGGGATGAAGAGTGTCTGTCTGGCCTGCTTGCATAATTAGGAGGTGCTAGTCCTTTTGTCTTTTAAATTAGTAAATGTTAGTAAAAATACTAAGTCTATATGCTCTACATAAGTTGGAAATCATAATAAAAGAATAAAGGATATAAAACTGATTACTGCAGCTGGGTGGTGAGATTTATCTACTATTTGCCAGTATGGGTTTCATTCATTCAAACAATTTTATGCAAGCGCTGTTTTGTCAGATAATTTCTTAAAGAGATAATTGCCCAGTTAAAAGGTATTTAACAGATACTTAATCTATTCAGATCCAGGAGATGGTAGGTAAGGGCTGATTAATATTATAATGTTTAATGGAGATTTGATAGGAATGGTATTGTCCTGTTTGCTGATAAGGTATGGAAAATGCAGTAACAGGTTTGAAAGGATTGTTTTTAAATTTGTATACTACAGAACTGCCGTTTTGTGAATGAATGGATGAAACCGTATTATAGTAAATAACAGGTTAGCAAAGGATTATGAATGAATGAATGGGAGCCTGGTATAAATGAATACGGCGAGCTGGTGAGTGGGTTAATAAAGATAGCCTGTAACACAATACTATCTCACAACATTCAATGGTGACCCTGGAAGTGCATAAAAAATTTGTGGTGAGCACTTGAAATGTCATGACATTCAAAGCTGTGGGCCAAGTGTTGGAAAGTGAGATAAGTGTAGGTAGATCAATGCAGACTTAATGAACTGAAAGGCCGAGGGTCTGCTCTGTATCTGTAAGAGCAGAGCAGGGCACTGTGTACAATTATGGTCTCCTTTCTTAAGAAAGAACCTAATTCCACTCAAAGCAGCTCAGGGAAGGTTCATTCCTGGGGTGACAGGGTTAGGAAAGGTGAGGCATGTCAGGCTTCATATCCATTGGAATTGTGAAGAATGAGAGGTGATCTCATCTAGGATTCTGAGGAGACATTCCAGGTTAGATCCCAGCAGGAACTTTCTTCTTAAAGGGAAGCTGAGAACAGGAGGCACAGATTAAAAGCAGTGGATCTCCCATTGAAGAATGAAATGAGAAAGCTTTTCAGTCAGGGGTTGTCAGTCTGCGGAAATCTCTCTCACAGAGAGCAGTGGAGGTTGTAACATTGGATTTATTCAAGGCTGAGTTCAACAGGTTTTTGATTCAGGGAAAGGTTTCGGGTGGGGGGAACTGATCGGAAAGTCGAGGAGATGACAGCCATGATCTAATGGAATGGTGCAGCAGTGACGGAAAGATCTTCTGCAGCTCCTGTTTCTTACGTTATTGTACTGGACTGGAAACAGGGAGCCAGCAGAGTATGTTTCAGTGAGTTCTGTTCTAATCCTGACGTATGGACTCATGTCCCCACAAATGCTGATCAGTAACTGTTGATTGGCTAGTGTGAATGCTTGACCAATTGGCATCTGTACAGGGGGTACACAGACTGGAGGGTATTTCTTCTCTTAAAGTAGCGGGCGTCTGATGGACCCCTAAAAACTGTAACTTCAAAGTAGAACAAGACAAATGGTTGCTATAGAAAATGATTGAAAGTTGCAATAATAAAACCTGTATAAAGCACTTTGCCATCTCGAAACAGCCAAGGTGTCTAACACAGCGAATGATATATGACATTCGGTGACAGTTATCAGAGGGATAATGATAGGGAGGCCAAGGCGCCAAAGAATTCTTCCACATCCAACAGAAATTTACCTGTACTTCTACCAATGTGTACCCAGTGTGATCTCCTCTACACTGGGGAGACAGGTTGCCAATTTGCAGATCATTTCAGAGAACATCACTGGGTCACCCGCCCCAATCAACACACTGCCCGATAGCTGAACACTTCAACTCCCCCTCCCACTCCACCAAGGACATCCAGGTCCTGGGCCTCTTCCATCGCCAAACCCTAACCACCCAATGCCTGGAGGAAGAACGCCTCACCTTCCACCTTGGGACCCTGCAATCACACAGGATTAATGTGGATTTCACCAGTTTCCTCATTTCCCCTCCCCCCACCTTACCCCAGCTCTAACCTTCCAACTTGGCACCGCCCTCTTGACCTGTCCATCTTCTTTCCCATCTATCCGCTTCACCCTCCTCTCCATCCTATCACCTCCTCCCCCACCTTCATCTATCTATTGCATTTTCAGCTACCTTCCCCCCCGCCCCACCCCCTCCCATTTATCTCTCCGCCCCCACCCCCCCCTTAAATCTTAGATTTGACAGACTTTATACCACAGAACCAGGTTGTTTAGGCCAAATAAGCTAGGTTAGTGTTTTTTTATGTACCTCATTAACATCCTTCCACTTTATTTCAGAGAATGTTTGCAGCAATTTTGCCCAATATGTCAGTATTGTCTCTCTGCAAAACAGGGGAAAGTGAGGATTGCGGATGCTGGAGATTAGGGTCGACAATGCGGTGCTGGAAAAGTACAGCAGGTATTGCATTTTCAGCTACCTTCCCCCCAGCCCCACCCTCTCCCATTTATCTCTCAGCCCCCCAGCCCACAAGCGTCATTCCTGATGAAGGCCTTATGCCCACAAACGTCGATTCTCCTGCTCCTCGGATGCTGCCTGACTTACTGTGCTTTTCCAGCACCACACTCTTGACTCTCTTAGGATTGAGCCATCTAACTGCTCGATAAGACAGATTCTCCTCTTGATGAGTTTTGTTTTGATGAACAGTTTACTTTCAGTCCTATTCAGTTACATACCCTCCCCATCACATGCCATCTCCTCTCCCTCTCCTACAAATTGTCAACTTCCCACTTAATCCCCAGTGAAAAGATTCCCCCACAAACTATCTTCCAACACAGCACCCCCAACACACACAATCCTCCCATGTCACTATTACCAGCCTTTACACTTTCCAATGGAGATGGAATTGTGATAATGGCACTGGAGACATAATCCTGAGGCTGGAAGTCCTGGTGATGTGGGTTCAAGTACTATCATCTAGGAGAAAGTGAGGAGTGCAGATACTGGAGATCAGAGCTGAAATTGTGTTGCTGGAAAAGCGCAGCAGGTCAGGCAGCATCCAAGGAGCAGGAGAATCGACGTTTCGGGCACTCAGTTCCTGAAGAAGGGCTCATGTCCGAAACGTCGATTCTCCTGCTCCTTGGATGCTGCCTGACCTGCTGCGCTTTTCCAGCACACAATTTCAGCTCAAGTACTATCATGGCAATTTGTGAAACTTCAGTTCATTTCGCTAGTAAATCTGGAATGTAAAGCTAGTTCTCAGTGATGATAACCATGACAACAATCATCAGATGTTCTTAAAAGCCCGTCTGCTCACTAATGCCTTTAGAGGTGAAAGTCTGGTCTACGCGTTAATCCAGATCCAAAGCAATATGATTCATTCCTAGCTGTCGTCCGAGATGGCCGGGCATGCCAACAGTGCCCATATAATGTTAAGGGTGTGGCAAAATATACGCACCATCTCTCCCACCACCCCAATGACACCATTATTTTCTGCCCCCTTGATATGCCCTCTCTCTGACACACCCTTCCTTCACTCTCCCCTCGTGCTACTTCACTATCTTTTCCCTCAAATCACCACCCCCAACTAAACTGCACCACTCCCTCGCTCCATTTCCTCTCCACCCATTAACTCCCTCCTCCCTGCAGCTTCCTGTCATGTCTTTCCTGCTGAAATAGAAAAGTCTTATTTAAGCTCGTTTGAAGGCGAGCATTGATGAATGAATTTTTACTTTAGCCAGGGCGTATTGGATTCCCAATAAATCTGCATTCCTCTACCTATTTTTAAAAATACACTCAGAGCCTTACCCCGTGAATAATTTTGATCGTTTAGCTACAGCACCCTGACCAGGCAGCAGAATTCTTGAAGGATGTGGGTCTAAATCGAAGCCACACGGATTATGTTATCCCGCAACATCTGTTCTCACTCCCTGGGCAACACTGAGAGTCAATATGATCAGATCAAGACAGGAGGACAGCAAGCTGTCAGCTAAAGTAATGCAATAAAGTGTAGGGACTGATTGATGTGCACACTTCTGGTCTCCATTAGTACAAAATGGATACCGAGACACTGGAGAAAGTGGCAGTAATATTACCAGATATCAGATATTTTATCAGATATCAGCTAGCAGTAAACAGTCTGCAAATTCACTCTGTAGAAAAGACAAGATTGAGGGGTGACCAAAGTCCTTAGAATTACAAAAGTCCTTACAATTATAAATTAATTTCCTGCCTGCACCCCCTTCCCAAACCCTTCCCCTATAAATCAAAAATCTGTCGACTCAGTCTTGAATAAATCGAATGTCACAAGCTCTGCTACTCTTTAAGAAAGAGATTTCCACAAATTAACACCACTTGACAGAAAAGATTTTTCATTTCAGCCTTCAATGGGAGATCCACTGTTTTGAAACTGGCCTCCTGTTCTCACCTTCCTTCTAAGTGGGAAGATGCTGTGCGATCTAACCTGGAAAGTCCCCTCAGAATATTAGATGAGATTACCTCTTGTTTTTCATAATTCCGATAAGGAACCGACATGTCTCACCTTTCCCAACCCATCATCCCAGGAATGAGCCATTTTGAATGGAATCATAATTATAAATGGTAACCTGAGTGAGAAGAAAATGTGGAGAAAGTGAGGACTGCAGATGCTGGAGATCAGAGTCGAGAGTTTGGCGCTAATGAAGGGCTTATGCCTGAAACGTCAATTCTCCTGGTCCTCGGATGCTGTCTAACCTGCTCTGCTTTTCCGGTACCGCACTCTTGACTGTGAAGAAAAAGTTTCCAGTTGTCAAGGCTGGAATTAGCAGTCAAGTTATAGAGCGATAGAGCTGTACAGCTTGGGAGCAGACCCTTCGGTCCAACTCGTCCATGTCAACCAGATATCCTAAGTAAGTCTAGTCCCATTTGCCACCATTGTAAGATTGTCATTAATAAATCCAGCAAGAAATTCAGGAACAGCTTCCTCACCCAAAGAGTGGAGGGAACATGGAGTTTGCTACTACAGGAAATAGTTGAGGTGATTAATGTTGATCCATTCAAGAAGAGAAAAGATGAGAGAGAATAGAACTAGAAAGACAAGATGATGAGGCAGAGTGAAAGCAAGCTTGGGGTCCTGAGGGGACATGACCAGGTGGATGTCAAAAGGATTTTTCCGCTTGTGGGAGAATCTAAACTAAGCATCATCGTCTAAAAACGATTTAAATCAGATATGAGGAAATTATTTCTTCTCTCTGAGGTTTGTGAGCCTTTGGAATTCCCTTCCTTAAAAGGCAGTTTTGCAGAAATATTTCAAGGCCAAGATTGACAGATTCTTGATGGCCAAGGAGATGAAAGATTATCAGGGGGCTAGAGTTGAAGTTAAGGTCATATCAGCAATGATCTTATTAAATGATGGAGCAGGCTCGAAGGACTGAATGGCCAATTCTTGTTCCTTATTTGTCTGTTGTAGACCATTGAGCACTAGCACTGAGCACTTGGGCCAAATGGCATGTTCTTTGTGCTATGATTTCTAGTTTTAAATTTGACTTTTTAAAAATTTCTACGTTTTGGTAAAATATTTGCATCAGAATCTAGCTGCAAGCCATCCTGTGTATTGAACATGGGGCGTATCAGTTGGGCAAGTGATGGTGGGCCAGGGAATAGATTAGATTACTTACAGTGTGGAAACAGGCCCTTCGGCCCAACAAGTCCACACTGCCCCGCCGAAGATACTTGAAACATCTCAGCCACTCACAAAATCTACAGCAATATATGGCTTGGCTTCACCTTGGTAAAGGTCTCATGGTGTGACTCTGTAATGGAGTCATCCTGAGGCACATTCAGGTAGGTGGTGCGGGCTGGTGGGTAATGGGTGTTGGGTATTGGGTGATGAGTGGTACATGGTGGGTGGTGGGTGCTGAATGGTGAGTATTGGATGGTGGTTCCTGGATGGTGAGTGTTGGATGGTGGATGCTGGATGGTAGTTTCTGGATTGTAGGTAGTGGGTGGTGGATGGTGGGTGGTAGATGTGGGTGGTGGGTCCTGGA
>NC_057739.1:7049712-7053415 GCF_004010195.1 Chiloscyllium plagiosum
TGGTGTCTGGTGGGTAGGGGGTGCTGGATGGTGAGTGCTGCGTGGTGGTGCTAGATGGTAGATGGTGGGGTGATGGATGGTGGGTGGTGGATGCTAGATGGTAAGTGTTGGATGGTGGGTGTGGACGTTGGATGGAGGATGCTGGCTGTCGAATGGTGTATGCTGGGTGGTGGTGCCACTGTCCAGCAGCTTTGATAACCCTCTGTGCACCAGCTAGAGAAGTAGTTGTTTTGAACAAGCCTGACATTTGTCACATGGTTGGATCCTACATTCTTCATAGAACAGGTGTCATTGTACTCCTTTCAATGGATGTGGGCATCACTGGCAAACAAGCTTTTTTGTCCATTTTTACTTACCCTTGAACTAAATACCTGGGAAGGCAATTTGAGAGGGCAACTCAGAGTCAACCACATTGCTCTGGGTCTGGAGTAGCATGTATACCATACTGGGTAAGTACAGTAGACTTCCTTCCTTGAAGAGCATTAATGAACTGATTGATGGTGGTCTCATTGTTACCATTACTGAGACGAGCTTTCAATTCCAGATTGATTCATTAAATTTCACCAGCTGTCAAATGAGGGGGGGATTTGAAGGATGGCTGCTTATTGGCTTTAAACCTATTTAAGACATTTTGTTAAATGTTCCCTGACATTACAGTGTTGTTTATCATCACAAAACAGGGATTTTTGAAAATAGTCCAGAGCTGTTTGCAGGCAGTTGATATTTGGAATGACTTGTACCCTTTATAGCAATTTCTGGTATGATTCGGTCACTTTCCACACACAGAAATCATGATTCAGGATTATATTCTGTAAAATAGTGATGCTCCTGGGTTTCTGAGGCTCCCAAGCCTGAACAGCAGTTCAACAATATGACTGTCTCTTACAGAAACCACCCATGTAACCAATCGCCTTGAGAAAGACCTTCAATATGCTCCCTATCAGGTCAAGACTCCTTCAACATCAGCAGAACAAAGGAGCTGGTCATTGACTTCAGGTAGCAGAGTGGAGTGCACATCCCTGCGTATGTTGGAGACTGTCGAGAGCTTCAAGTTCCGAGGAGCGATGATCACCAACCATCTGTCCTGGTCCACCCACATTGATACTATGGTCAAGAAAACACAGCGGCTCTACTTCCTCAGGAGACTAAGGAAATTCAGCATGTCTATTCTACAGCTGCACCATAGAAAGCATTCTATCTGGACACGTCATGGCTTGGTACAGCAGCTGCTCTGCCCAGGACCGTAACAAGCTACAGAAAGTTGTGAACACAGCCCAGTCCATCTTGCAAGCCAACCTTCCACTCTATCTATACTTCTAGCTAACATAATCTCACCCTGGTTATAATTTCTTCCAATGTCTTCTGTCAGGCAGAAGATACAAAAGCTTAAACACACGTACCAACAGATTCAAGAACAGATTCTTCTCTGCTGTTAGACTTCTGAAGGAACCTCTCAAAGTTTGTATGTGATGTTGATCTTGATCCTTGTGCATCTTCTCTGCAGGTGTAACATTGTGTTCCTCACTCTGTTCTATTAACCTTATGCACTTTGTATGGTATGATCTGCCTGTACTGCACATAAAACAAAACATTTCACTGTACCAAGGTATGGTTGACAATAATAAATCAAATCAAATCAAATGTTTGATTCTGGCTCCACCTTACCGCACACTCTGTTCCCAAAACAATGTGCCACTTACTTGGTAACTGCCAAAACACTAGAATCTCTTAAAGCCCTGCCATCTTTGAAAAGTTGCTGTGCACTGGGGCATTGGCAATCCAGCGCAGCCCCTCACCGGGAATATTATGAGACAACATCTACGAAACCACACTGCCTATGGCTCTCAGCTGGTATTGCTGACACTCCCTCAGTTACACAACCCTGTTCTTTGACCTTTGTTATTGCTAACTGGCATGCCACACAATTTACATGTGCCCATCTCTAAGTCAGCACTACCCTGTTCCCCATTACCTACAGCTTGTCATTAGCTTGTCAAGAAACATGGCATTCAGACAAGCAGTGAGACACACTGCATTTGGATATTCAGGGACATGTCTCCATCCTCCATTCACATTCAGGCTCAGCCTGTGCAGGACTCAGTGAAAGGGCCACGCTGACTGTGATCACCCCAATATCATCGAGATCAGACGTACATCACCATGTAAACCTCAGAGCCGCATCAAACATTGAACCTCATGTTTTATTCCCCACACTTACATGACAGCTAAGGGAGGGGTGATACGGTGGCTCAGTGGTTAGCACTGCTGTTTCACAGCACCAGGGACCTGGGTTCAATTCCACCCTCAGGTAACTGTCTGTATGGAGTTTGCACATTCTGCCACTTTCTGCTGCGGTTTCCTTCGGGTGCTCTGGTTTCCTCCCACAGTCCAAAGACATGCAAGTTAAGAGGATTGGCCATGCTAAGTTGCTCATAATGTCCAGAAATGTGCAGGCTAGGTGGATTAAACCTGGGAAATGCAGGGTTACAGGAAGAGACTAGGAAGATGGTTCTGGTGGGATACACTTTGGACGGTCATAATGGGCTGGTTGGCCTGCTTCCACACTGTAGGGATTCTAAGACTCATCACATGGGACCCTTGGATTTTGGCATCTCGTCATTGCCTAGTGAGGATCTCACCAGGCTGGCAGTGAAAAGCAGAAAAGATGGAGTGAGATTATCTCGATGTTCAAACGGGTGTCACAGCACGTGTCATCCTACTCTGCTATGTAACTCGCCATAGCCCACATCACTTGGACATCTAGAAGATGCCACACTAACAGGATACTCTTTGTGAAATGCTGGAAATGAATCAAATGAAGGCCATTTTCTACTATCATTATGTCCCTCCTCTTGCTAATTTCTCAGCACAGTTACAAACTGCCTTTTTAATGCCAATGATAAATATTTGTCCCAGGGAGTAAACAAGAGACAGACTTTGATGTAATGAGTCAATTTACATTTGTCCTCTACCAGTTCTTCACCTGAAGCGAAACCATTCCAGGCAAAGAAATATATTACAATAAGCACATGGATAAGCAAAGAAATCTCATTAGACACATGGGATCAACGCTGGCAATGCACAGTTTGGACGAGCTTTCAGAATGCTGCTTGGAAGAATCACTAAATCCCAAATGAAGCTACAATAATTTCCACTCACTGCTCTGTATTTGAGCAGCGTAGTGCCTGGCTGATTTACGTCTGACACCGTCGGGGGCTCTGTAATCAGTCGGGGAGAGTACATTGGGCTGTGGGTGGCAAGGGACTCAGCATGGAGCTGGAGCCCAGCCATTGGCCTTCGCTGCTGGGAATAATCAGCTCCGTGCTGCCTCACTGAGCTACAGCAGGAAGAAAAGGCTGCTGCCATGCCTACAGCAACCACCTCAGACTTCACCGATTATTAGATATCCTGAAATGAGGAGCTTTGAATCAAATGACTGTTACATTTCTCACAATTTTATCAATTTATATTTTTCATCACCATCTACCCTCATCAATGTCATTGATATTAATTCAAAGGAAGGGAACACTTTCCACACGAGGCGCTCATTGGCCGCAATGAGCAACCAGGAAAAACTCAACTTTGCTCTAACAATCAGTCTCATTCCCAGTCACACAAAGTATTTGCCACTACCTTTCCACACCCCCCTCCAGTCTCCCACTCGCTGTTCCAACCTCACTCCCCTCCAAACCCACTCTTCCTC
>NC_057739.1:7054656-7091381 GCF_004010195.1 Chiloscyllium plagiosum
TCCATCTCTCACTACCCCTCCACTCTGAGCTCCCTATCCATCTCTCACTACCCCTCCACTCTGAGCTCCCTGTCCATCTCTCACCTTCCCCCACCTCCACTCCCCACTCCCCTTTGCCTTACTCATTCTTCTTTTTCAGAGAGTAATCCAGTTTCCTCTGGAGCTCCTTGATGTCTCCACCATCCTGTCAGTCAGCCCATTCCTCATTCTCATCATTTGCTCCATCTAAGTTTCTCTTCCTGAACCCAGTGCTTCTTTTGTCAATCACCTTCAATCTTAAAAATCACACAACACCAGGTTATAGTCCAACAGGTTTAATTGGAAGCACACTAGCTTTCGGAGCTAGTGTTGTGTGATTTTTAACTTTGTACACCCCAGTCCAACACCGGCATCTCCGAATCATGACCTTCAATCTTTATTGTCTTGATCTGGATTCCTCCACCAAGGGGAACAGTTTCTCCTTGTCTACTCCATCCAATCCCTCCTGATTTTGAATAGCTCTATCAAGTGAGACTTGTTGGTACAAGCTTTCAGATTGGCTGCTTAGCTTCCTAGCTGACCAATCCTTCACCAGCAGGAGTAGGCAATTTGGTCCTTTGTGTTTGCTGTGCTGTTCAATATGACCATGGGCTGACCCTCTACCTCAATGCTGTATCCTGCTTTCTCGCCATTGCTTTCAAAATGTATCTATCTCTTTCTTGAATATATTCAGTGACTTGGTGTCTACAGCCTTCTGTATTGGAGAATTCTGCAGGTTCATCACCTTCTGAGTGAAGAAATGTATCTTCATCCCAGCTTGAAGTGGCCTCCCCATATCCTGATACTGTGTGTCCTGGTTCTCGACTGGTTCTAGACTCCCTATCTAGGGGAAAACATCCTCCCTGGCCTATGGTCTATCCAGCCCTGTGAGAGTTTCATAGGTTTCAATCAGATCCACTCTCCTCTAGTGACTGCCTGTCTTCTTTTACCAGTGACCTCAAAGTAAAAGAAACTTAAAGGATATTAAAAACAAGAGCAAAGCAATTTCTCTGCAAGTGGGAGCTTTCAACGGATCTCATTCATTCTGTCTCTGATTGGGAACTTACTAAACCTGCACTTCCTCAAAGATGGTCTTTTGCTGAATTAGATGAAGATAGTCATCCTTCTCAATCTGAGATATCAGAATGTCGCACCGTGGTTGGCTACGGGAGAATATTTCCAGTCAGTCCTTAAAAGATATTTCTCCCCATTCTTTGTCCAGTTCTCTTCAGGAGTCTTGCTGCAGGCTGGTATCCAAATTGACATTCTGCCTTTTGGCATTAGATGTTGACCTGGATGTTCCTTTATGGGTTCTTTATTCTGTCTTCCCTCCAGGAGCATTGCTTTCTCTTCATAGCTGAGTACAAGTGAAAGGAGAGAGATGATCAGTTGCGGAAAATGGAACGGAGCTGTGTCTATGGGCTGTGTGAGGGGTTGTGCTGGGAGTTGAGCTAGGACAAGTTGTAGAAGATGCAGGGTAGCACGTGTATATTTTTGGAGTATTTTGCGATGGACACATGGAGTGATAGATGGAAGCCAGTAGCTTGGCTGCAGGGAAGAAGGAGATATCGGAATGAGTGTCATCATGACCTAGGCAGCATATCTAGCTGCATCTGGTTGGACCACTGAGCAGCCTGAGACCTGACTCCTGGATGATGGTATGGAGCCTTGCCTGGAGCAAAGAATGTTACACATCTCACCTTCAGTTCCCACAACACATAGCATAGCTGTCCTATGAGAAAGAGGAATACTTATCTGAAAATCATTGAAGTGACGAAGGAGCCCTGAACTAATTATTCTAAACAGCTTCACCCCATTACATGAGGCAAAATAAATTGGTGATTTTGTGGTGGGAAAAATAAGTTGTGTGCAACAATGCTTCTGGATATAAAAAAGGAAAATAAATGCACCATTAACAGGCTCTGGTGGCACAGTGGTAGTCTTCCTACCTCTGGGCCAGGAGATCTGGGTTTAAGTTTCACCTGCTTCAGAGATGTATCATAACATCCCTGAACAGATTGGTTAGACCTATCGAAAATATTACTGAGGTTAAAAAAAGAAAAAAAAAGTTCCACTTATCTGAGTTACAGTGCAATGATATCGGGTTGTTGCATATTGTTGCATGCCTGAGTATAGGATGGAGGTGAAAGTGAGGACTGCAGATGCTGGAGATTAGAGTCAAGATTAGAGTGGTGCTGGAAACGCACAGCAGGTCAGGCAGCATCCGAGGAGCAGGAAAATCGACGTTTCAGGCAGGAAACGGTTCCTGATGAAGGGCTCCTGCCCGAACGTCAATTTTCCTGCTCCTCAGATGCTGCCTGACCTGCTGTGCCTTTCCAGCACCACTCTAATCTTGACTATAGGATGGACTCCATTCTGTGTAATAGCTAACCCTCATCTCATCACTAACCGCATGTTTGATAGTAAATTACGATTGTACGACCAGACCATAGTGCTGCTCCCTCATTAGAGAGAGGTCGCCACACCTCAGCTGGGGGGAGACATTGGAGAGAGTCTTTCATGCTAACCCCAGCCAGTGCAGAAATTGAACCCATGCTGTTGGGGGTCACTGTACATTGCAAACCAACCATTCAGCCAACTGACTGATAGTAGGATATGGTTAGGGTAGACTAATTAAAAAGCAAGGAAAAGAAATCTACATTCACAGAATTATAGACATTTATGGCGTACAATAAGCTATTCGGTCCATTCTATCTTCATTCAGTAAGGAAAGCTTTCCAGCTGCATCCATTCTCCAGCTCTACACCAGAGCTCGAGTTGAATTGCCAACATTTGATTTATTATTGTCACATGTATGGCAACTGCTCTGCCCAGAACCGTAAGAAATTACAGCACAGCCCAGGCCCTCACGGAAGCCAAACTTCCATCCATGCATTCCATTTATTCAGTCCATTTCAGCAGAAAGGCTGCCAACATCATCAAAGATCTATCCCACCCTGGTAGTGCTCTCCTACAACCTCTTCCGTCAGGCAGAAGATACAGAAGCCTGAACAAACAAACCAGCTTCTTCCCTGCCGTTATTAGACTGATGAATGGACTCTCTAACTTCAAATAAAGCTGATCATGCCTAGCACATTCCCTGTGCAATGTAACCTGTGTGCCTCTATCTAAGGATTTCTTCATCCTATAATCTGTATGTCCTTGCTTACTGCTCATAAACAAAGCTTTTCATGTTACTTAGATACACATGGCAATAAATAAATCAATAACATGTACCAAGATGCAGTGAAAAGTATTGTTTTGCATGCTATCCAGACAAATAGAACAGAATGCAGAATATAGTGTTACAGCTACAGAGAAGAAGCAGAGAAGATCAACTCCAATATATGATTCAAAAGTCAGATAACAGGGAAGAAACTATTCTTGAATCTGTTGGTATATGTTTTCAAACTTTTGCCTGGGTCCCTGGCACTGTGAGGCAGCAGTAGTGCTGGCACAGTGACTCAATGGTTAGCACTGCTGCCTGACAGTGCCAGGGGCCCAGGTTCACTTCCAACCTCAGGCAACTATCTGAGGCATTTCTCTGCATGGTTTTCTTCTGAGTGCTCAGGTTTCCTCCCACAGTCCAAAGATGTGCAGATTAGATGGATTGGTCATGCTAAATTGTCCTGTTGCTCCCAGGGATAGGTGGATTAGCCATGGTAAATGTGGGATTACAGGGCTAGAGGGGGGATGCTTTTCAGAGGGTCAGTGTGGACTTAATACATTGAATAGCCTGCTACTACTCTGTAGGATTCTATGATAGTTCACTTCCTCTGCTATTTTCTCTATCCCTCCTGTAAACCTTATAACTGGGCATGTTTACATCCCCGTCCTGACCATCCTGTAGCCATGTCTCCATAATGGTGACAGTGTCATAGATTCCAATTCGATTCTGAGCCTACACCTCATTTAATTGGGTCCTTACACTCTGTTTATGTGTATAAAGGACTCTAATTCTCTATCCTGTCCTTCAGCATCTTTTTTTATTATTTCTCCGTGGAATAACTCTACAGAGACCAGTATCCTTTTACCTTTTATTTACACGTGGACAGTCCTTGACACTGATCCAACTCCCTCAGAACCAACTCTCAGAGTGAACAGGACATCTGATACGCCTGTTCGTTTTTTTTCCATTACCCCCCGCACTACTGCCTAAGTGCGGTAGTGCTTATTTTCTTTTTCCCCAGCACCCATGGTGTGTGTGTGTGCAGGTGTGAGACACAGTGAGAGACACAAGGTGCACAAATCTTTATTCAAATTTCCATCACCAGGAAGATAGAAAAACACCTGAGTGGCCAGTGACAAGCAGTGCCCTTCACATCAAAGGGCAGTGCTGTGTGATCAGATACGCTTGTTTTTTTTTTCTTTTTTTGAGAGTCCTTGCACGTACGCGTGCGCACACACACTCACACACACTCACACACTGATCCAACTCTCAAAAGGGAAAACACCCGAGTGGCCAGTGACAAGCACTGCCCTTAACATTGCTTATTATTTTTTTTCGTTTTTTTTTCTCTTCTTTTTCTCTTTTCTTTTAACCCCCACACTATCACCTAACTGTGGTAGTGCTTATTTTTTTCCCCAGCACCCATGGTGTGTGTGTGTGTGTGTGTGTGCAGGTGTGAGACCCAGTGAGAGACACAAAGTGCATGAATCTTTATTCAATTTCCACCACCAGGAAGATAGAAAAACACCCGGGTGGCCAGTGACAAGCAGTGCCCTTCACATCAAAGGGCAGTGCTGTGTGATCAAAACAGTGAAGGGGGGGTAGGGACTAAATCAAAATAGAGTTGGAGAGAGAAATAATGCACTCCACTCCCTGCGGCGCCCACCTCTCCCTGAACAACTCCAGGGTGTTGGTGGACACCGCGTGCTCCTTCTCCAGAGACACCCAGGCTCTAACGTAGATACGCCTGTTCTTTTTTTTTTCGTTTTTTTTCCTTTTTTTTTCTTTTTTTTTCTTTTTACCCCCACACTACCACCTAACCGCGGTAGTGCTTTTTTTTTTCCCCAGCACCCATGGTGTGTCTGTGTGCAGGTGTGAGACACAGTGAAAGACACAAAGTGCACAAATCTTTATTCAAATTCCACCACCAGGAAGACAGGAAAACACCCGGGTGGCCAGTGACAAGCAGTGTCCTTCACATCAAAGGGCAGTGCTGTGTGATCAAAACAGTGAGGGGGAGGGTAGGGACTAAATCAAAATAGAGTTGGAGGGAGAAATGATGCACTCCACTCCCTGCGGCGCCCACCTCTCCCTGAACAACTCCAGGGTATTGGTGGACACCGCGTGCTCCTTCTCCAGAGATACCCGGGCCCTAACGTAGATACGCCTGTTCTTACCTGTCAGCCTTGGGTCCCTGATTGGACTAGATTAACAGCCCAATCATAATCTAGCTGACCTCGTTACAATCACTACATCCGTCCCACTCTGGGTCTGAGGACGTAGGCCAGTTCTTTATTGTGTAACTCCTTCTCCTGTGGCATTTCAGCACCGGGTCAGGGTCGTCCAACCCTGCCTTTGATACAGACAGCAGGTAATGCACAGTAGCTCGCTTCTTACGCCCGATGCACCTCAGAAGAAATTCTTTCTCTTCTTTAGGTGACAAATGCAACAAGGTGGCAACTATCCATCATGTCCGTCTCTGATTCCGAGATCCTTTCGATGCTTGACGGAGAGGGAGAACCCACGGGTTCCACCAGCATCTCCAACCGTTCTGAGGAGACGGGCACATTTTCCACCCGCTCTGTTTGTGAGTTTGAAGCTTTCATCTATTGCACATGCTTGTTCAAGGCCATTGCACCCACCCAAACTTCTTACATCACTGGACTTGACCTCAAGGCAACCATGCATCAGATCCATTCCCATGGTTCCTACACAAACTTTCATCCCCTGGAGTATACAGTCTCTCTCGCTTAGCAGAGTTTTGCACCTGGCATTGGCATTCTTGATGCCATTTCACCTTCCACACAAGGTTTAGGAAGATTAGTTTTAACGTAATATGGATTCTTCTCCCTGTTCAAACTCTACTGGAGGTATCCCTGTATTTGCATGAGGGATGGTCCTATAGACAAACAGGAACTGGGACAGTTTGGTACCAAATGAAGTTGTAAACTGTTTCTTCAAGCCTGCCTTTAAAATCTGGACCATTCTTTCCGCCAGAGCATTGGGTGACAGGTAGTATGGAGCTGTCCTTATATGGTCAAATGCCACTTGACTTTAGGAAGTAGTCAAATTCCCTGCTGGTAAACAACAGCCCATTATCTGTGACCAACACTTCCAGCAGTCTACGTATTGCAAAAGATGTGAGCAGTATTTTTTCTGTCACTGCCCCCATGTTTGATGAATGAACCCAATGGACATCCAACACTTTGAGTGGGTGTCCACAGTGACTAAGAACATTGAGCCAATGAAAGAACCTGTGCAGGCAATGTCTAACTGTGTCTAGGGTTTACCTGGCCATTCCCATGAAGGTGGGGGAGCTGCTGGCAGTACGTTTCGTCCTTGTTGGCACTCTGGGCACTACCCCACCAACATGCTATGTCTGCATCTAATCCCGGTCACAGCATTTTGCCAATGTCTTCATTTTGGAAACCCCTGAATGACCCTGGTGGACTTCAGCCAGTACTTGGAGGCCACCTTTGCTCGGGCCAATAACTCTTGCTCCCCATGGTAATATACTGTTCTCTCCTGTTATCTAGTCTCTCCAGGGTCATAAAGGCTTTAATTCTGGTTATGTCCTTTGTTGTATCCCCAAGAACCATCAGTTGTTCCAGTTTTGCCACAATCGGATCTTTCTGCGTGCACAGTCTGATCTGTTAGCTGTGACTGTAAGTATGTCCAGAAAATTTAAAACCACTTACCTGGTGTCATTGGGTCATGGTTAGAGAATCACTTCCAATGTTTCTTTTTCTATCCCATTGTCTCTGATGTTTCCCAAGGACTGCTTCCTATTTCCCATCTGCACCATGATCAATGCAACATTATCTGAAGGCACAGTGTAAGTTTTCACTTGCTCTCAAATAACACCCAACTTTACATCACCACCACCGCTTTAATCCTTCCGCCATCTCTAAATCCTCAGACTGCTTGCCTGATATCAAGTATTGGATGAATAAAAATTTCTTCATAATTGAGACTACTAAAGCCATTGACTTTGATCCCCACCACAGTCCATGTATATGATATCTACGGCCCTTCCCCCGTCAATCAACTTTGTCACCTCCTCAAAGAATTCTATTAGGTTTCCCCGCACAAAACCATGTTGCCCAATACTGATAAGCCAACTTTCTTCCAAATGGAAATAGATCCTATCCCTCTCAGTATCTTCTCCAGCAGCTTGTCTACCACTGATGTCAGGCTCACTGGTCTATAATTACCTGGAGTATCCCTAATACCTTTCTTAAACAAGGGGACAACATTAGAAATTCTCCAGTCCTCCGGGACTTTACCTGTGTTCAAGGATGCTGCAAAGATATATGTTAAAGTCCCAGCTGTTTCCTCTCTCACTTCCCTGTGTAACCTGGGGTAGATCCCATTCGAACCTGGGGACTTGTCTACCTTAATGCCTTTTAAAATCCTCGAAACTTCCTCCCTCCTCATGCTGACTTGACCTTGAGTACTTAAAGATCTACCTCTAACCTCAGCATCCGTCATGTCCCTCTCCTCGGTGAATACTGATGCAAAGTACTTCTTAAGAATCTCACCCATTTTCTCTGACTCCACACATAACTTTCTTCCTTTGACCTTAAGTGGGGCAACCCTTTCTCTAGTTACCCTCTTGCTCTTTATATATGAAACAAAGACTTTGGGATTTTCCTTAACCCTGTTTGTGAAAGATATCTCATGACCCCTTTTAGCCCTCTTAATTCCTCGTTTCAGATTGGTCTTACATTCCCGATATTCTTCCAAAGCTTTGCCTGTCTTCAGTAGCCTAGATCTTATGTACACATCCCTTTTCCTCTTAGCTAGTCTCACAATTTCACCTGTCATCCATTGTTCCCTAACCATGCCATTTTGATCCCTCATTTTCACAGGAATATACCTCTCTGGAACTCCAATCAACCTCTCTTTAAAAGCCTCCCACATATTGAATATGGATTTATCTTCAAACAGCTGCTCCCAATCCACATTCCCCAGCTCCTGCCAAATTTTGCTATAGTTGGCCTTCCCCCAATTTAGCACTCTTCCTTTAGGACCACTCTCATCATTGACCATGAATATTATAAAACTTGTTGAATTGTGATCTTTATTCCCAAAGTAATCCCTTACTGAAACATCAACCATCTGGCCAGGCTCATTCCCCAACACCAGGTCCAGTATGTGCCCTTCCTGAGTTGCACTATTTACGTACTGTTCAAGAAAACCCTTCTGGATGCTCCTTACAAATTCTGCACCATCTAGAACTCTAATAATGCAATTTAGCAATGTGATTCTGAGTGGACAACCAGACAATCTGAGTCCTGCAAAAAATTCAGCCACTACGAGGTATCCAATTTACAGCTGAGACCACAGTGGGGTCAAAGATTGTCCACAACCTGTATAGAGATAAAGTGAGTGGCATCTTTATTATGTTATGCTGATTCAGTGCGTAAAGTACTTATTTTAATATTCACCGAAAATCACTTGAAGTTTGAGAGGCAATGGTGTAAAGATGCCAAACATGAGAGGTGATATAATCTGAACAGGTTGTTAATGAGGCGAGCTCAGTGAGAGAGGGAAAGAAACCTTAGTAGACCTCCAAAAAAACCTGACCCAACCCAGAATTAGCCAATACGCTGTAAGATTGAACCATTTCTGTTTTTATTCTGGCAACAACAACTCCCTTTTTCCAGCATGTTAAAGGTAGTAAAGCATCACAAAAGTGTTAGCAAGTAAAGAATACATAAGGAGTGATCATTACAGATAATGAAGACGCAGGGTTAGCGGTACATTGTGCAAGAAGGAACTCCTCAGAAGAGGTGATCTTGGAGTCATGTAACAATAGCAGATTGGACAGATGAGAGAAATAGAGAGAGAGTAAGTCGTAGGCTTTCATGGGATAATGTCATCCATAAGATTCCCATCATATATGGAATTCTGCAATGGATATCCCCATCCTCAATGGTGAAAGAGCTCAGCTCTTCCAAAAGATAAGGCTGAAGCATTCACAGCAATCTCCAGCCAGAAATGACATGTGAATGATCCATCTTGGTCTGCAGATACCAGTCTTCAGCCAATTCAATTCACTCCTTGTCATATCAAGAAACAGTGGGATGGAAAGGAAACTGTAAAAGCTATGGGCCCTGACAACATTCCGGCAATAGTACTGAAGATTTATGCTCCACAACAATCTGATCGAGTACAGTTACAACACTGACATTTACCCAACAATGTGGAGAATTGCCCAGATATGTACATAAAAGGCAGGACCAATCTAGCCTGGACCATTACTGCTCCATCAGTATACTCTCGATCATCACTAAAGTGATGGAAGATGTCATCAATAGTGTTATCAAGCGGCACCTGATCAGCAATAATCTGCTCATTGATGCTGAGTTTAGGTTCCACCAGGACCACCAGGACATCATTACAGCCTTGGTTCCAATGTGAACAAAAGAGCTGCAAAAGGCCTTTGTGTGCAGCTGCAGGAGATGGGGCAAATACAAAACGAGCATTTTGCATAAGTATTTACTGTGGAAAAGGACATGGAAGATATAGAATGTAGGGAAATAGATGGTGGCATCTTGAAAAATGTCCATATTACAGAGGAGGAAGTGCTGAATGTCTTGAAGCGCATAAAAGTCGATAAATCCCCAGGACCTGATCAGGTGTACCATAGAACTCTGTGGGAAGCTAGAGAAGTGATTGCTGGGCCACTTGCTGAGATGCTTGTATCATCGATAGTCACAGGTGAGGTGCCGGAAGACTGGAGGTTGGCTAACGTGGTGCCACTGTTTAAGAAGGGTGGTAAGGACAAACCAGGGAACTAGAGACCAATGAGTCTGACCTCGGTGGTAGGCAAGTTGTTGGAGGGAATCCTGAGGGACAGGATGTACATGTATTTGGAAAGGCAAGAACTGATTAAGGATAGTCAACATGGCTTTGTGCATGGGAAATCATGTCTCACAAACTTGATTGAGTTTTTTGAAGAAGTAACAAAGAGGATTGATGGTGCAGAGCAGTAGACGTGATCAATATGGACTTCAGTAAGGCATTTGACAAAGTTCCCCATGGGAGACTGATTAGCAAGGTTACATCTCATGGAATAAACGGAGAACTCACCATTTGGATACAGAACTGGCTTAAAGGTAGAAGACAGAGGTTGATGGTGGAGGGTTGTTTTTCAGACCAGTGGAGTGCCACAATGATCGGTGCTGGGTCCACTACTTATCATCATTTACATAAATGATTTGGATGTGAGCATAAGAGGTACAGTTAGTAAGTTTGCAGATGACACCAAAATTGGAGGTGTAGTGGACAGCGAAGAAGGTTACCTCAGATTACAATGGGATCTTGATTAGATGGGTCAATGGGCTGAGATGTGGCAGATCGAGTTTAATTCAGATAAATGTGAGGTTCTACATTTTTGAAAAGCAAATCTTAGCAGAACTTATACATTTAATGGTAAGGGCAGAAGGAGTGTTGCTGAACAAAGAGACCTTGGGGTACAGGTTCATAGCTCCTTGAAAATGGAGTCGCAGGTAGATGGGATAATGAAGAGGGCTTTTGGTATGCTTTCCTTTATTGGTCAGAATATTGAGTACAGGAATTGGGAGGTTATGTACAGGACATTGGTTAGGCCACTGTTGGAATATTACGTGCAATTCCGGTCTCCTTCCTATCGGAAAGATGTTATGAAACTTGAAAGGGTTCAGGAAAGATTTACAAGGATGTTGCCAGGGTTGGAGGAGTTGAGCTATAGGGAGAGGCTGAACAGGCTGGGGCTGTTTTCCCTGGAGGGTCGGAGGCTGAGCGGTGATCTTATAGAAGTTTATAAAATCATGAGGGGCTTGGATAGGATAAATAGACAAAGTATTTTCCCTGTGGTGGGGGAGTCTAGAACTAGAGGGCATAGGTTTAGGGTGAGAGGGGAAAGATATAAAAAAGACCCAAAGGGCAACCTTTTCATTCAGAGGGTGGTACGTGTATGGAATGAGCTGCCAGAGGAAGTGGTGGAGCTGGTATAATTGCAACATTTAAAAGTCATTTGGATGGGTATATGAATAGGAAGGGTTTGGAGGGATATGGGCTGGGTGCTGGCAGATGGAACTAGATTAGGTTGGGATATCTGGTCGGCATGGATGGGTTGGACTGAAGGGTCTGTTTCCATGCTGTACATCTCTATGACTCTATGACTCTAAGTGAGGCGAGATTGACAGCCATGGCTGCACTCGACCAAATGTGACATTGTGAAACCTTAGTGAAACTAAAATTAGTGTGTATTGGGGGCAAACTCTGCTGGATGGAATTATACCTGGCAAATAGGAAGACAGTTGTGGTTGTTGGAGGTCAATTATCCGAACTCCAGGACATTTCTGCAGGTCTCCCTCAGGTTAGTGTCCAATCCCAATCATCTTCAGCTGCTTCATCAATGTCCTCTCCTCCATTATAAGATCAATGTGGGGATGTTCCTGATGATTGTGCAATGTCCAGCACCACTCATGCCTCCTCAGATACTGAAGCAGTCCATGTTCAAATGCAACAAGAGTTTGGCACTAGCTATGACCATCTCCAACAAGCAAAAATCTAACAATCTCCTCTTGTCATTCAATGGAATTCCCATCACTGAATCCTCCATTATCAACATCCTGGGGGTTATCCTTAACCAGAAATTGAACTGGCTAGCTTTATAAATAGTGTCTGCAAGAGCAAGTCAGAAATAGGAATCTTGCAATGAGCAATCCCTTCCTGACTCCACCATCTACAAGGCACAAGACAGCAGTGTGATGGAATAATCCCCACTTGTCTGTTTGGATGCAGGTCCAAAAACACTCAAAAAGCTTGACACCATTTAGGACAAAGCAGCCCGCATGATTGGCACCACACCAACAAACATCCATTCCCTCCACCACCAACACACAGTAGCAGCAGTAGTACCATCTTCCCAGTACCTTCAAAGCTCGTGACCATTATCATCTAGAAGAACAAGGACAGCAGATAAATGGGAACACCACTATTTGCAATTTCTCTTCCAAATACTAACCATCCTGACTTGGAAATACACTGCTGTTCCTTCAGTGTCATTGGGTCAACTCCCTCCTTAACAGCATTAGGGATGCACCTAGACTTGCAGCGATCCAAAAAGGCAGTTCACTTCCACCTTCTCAGGGGCAATTAGGAATGGGCAATAAATGCTGGCCTAATATTCCCTGAATGAACAAAAAAATAAGTTAAATCATTCCCAACAATTCCCATCAATGCTCCCTCAAAAACCCCACTGAGGTAGCTTGATCACAGAATGGCCTCCATGAAACATAAAAGACGATTGGTGCTCATATTTAAGAAAATAATCCCAAATGCATTTGTACATTTCTCTGGACCTGCTCCCCAGGACTAAGCTGGAAATCTCCTTCACAATTCAAGCAACCGCAGTTTACATTTGCAAATTAATTGACGTTACCTGATAATTAATGTTTCGCATGTTTTCCAGAATCTCTGAACTCGACATATTAATAGCATGTGCATGATGTATCTAGCCAGCCTGGCTCCAGCACTGTTATTTTGGGAGAATCTGACATTCGTTAACACTGCATATTTTGTTGTGTTTATAGCAGACAATTAAGATTTCTCCCCCATATTCTGACAATGCAACTGTCTTTGTAAACGGCAAATAATGATTAAAAGATGCCATTTATTGGAACATAATACTGTGGAGATATTCATTGGATAAAATAACTTTCTTTTGTTGTCAATAAGATTGTAACTGCTGTTGAGGTTGCCGGCATAATGTGGTTATAATCACCAAACAATCACAGATAATCCTTCAGACAGTTAGAAATGTCAGGGTGATAAATACGTTTTCTTTCCTAATGAAGAAAACTTCATGATACAGCCCGAGTGAAGCAGATTCAAACCAACAATACTGACGTACTTCTTTATAAGAGTGATCTAATCAATCACATTTCCCTGATCCTTAGCTCTGCAAATTTCCCTCATTTTATAATTAAGAACAGCTGTATAAATGTAGATTTCTGTTGTTTCTCTTCTGGAAATTATTACCCAGTCTGCTTGGATCATTCTTTTAGGCAGTGCATTTCAGATCATAACAATTCACTGTATAAAATAATTCATCCATCATCTCTGCTATGGCACTACATCAAATTATCTTGAAGCTTTAACAAAAATTGTGTTCTGACGACGGATCACTGGTCCTGAAATATTAACTCTGTTTCTGTCTCCACAGATCCTGCCAGACCTGCTGAGTTTCTCCAGCAATTTCCATTTTCATTTCAGATTTCAAGCATCTTCCCTTTTTTTGTTTCATCTCAAAGCTGTGTTCCTCCTGTTTTCCCTGGGAGCATTGGAGGCTGAGGGGTGACATTATAGAGGTTTATAAAATCATGAGGGGCATAGATAGGATAATAGGTCAAGTCTTTTCCCATTGGAGGCAGTCCAGAGAATGTTCATTCGGTTCATCCTGGGAATGGAGGGATTGCCTTATAAGGAGATGCTGAGTAGGTTGGGCCTGTAATCATTCAAGTTTAGGCGAATCAGGGGAAATTTTATTGAAACATAACATTCTTAGGGCAATATAGAACTAGAGAGCATAGGTTTAGAGTGAGAGGAGAAAGATATAAAAGAGATCTAAGGCACAACTTTTTCACACTAGGCTGGTGCATTTGTGGAATGAGCTGCCAGAGGAAGTGGTGGAGGCTGATACAACAATAGCATTTAAAAGGCATCTGGATGGGAATATGAATAGGAAGGGTTTAGAGGGATATGGGCCAATTGCTGGCAAATGGGACTAGATTAGGTTGGGATATTTGGTCGGCATGAACGAATTGGACTGAAGGGTCTGCTTCCGTGCAGTACATCTCCATGACTCTATGACAAAGGGGCTGGAGTAGGCTGTTCAGCCCATTGAGTCTGCTCCACCATTACATGAGATCATAACTGATCTGACAATCCCCAAGTCTACTTTCCTGCCTTTTCACAATAACCTTGAATTCCCTTCTGGAATAAAACTCCATCTCAGCCCAGAATCTTGCGAATGAATTAGCCTTCTGCGGTAAGAAACTCAACAGATTTATTACCCTTTGAGAGTAAACAATTTCTTCCTCATCTCTGCCTTAATTAGGTAACCTTTACTTTGAGATTATATCATCTTCCACAGGGGTAAATATCCTCTTTGCATCTACACTGCCAAGCCCTAAGAATGTTATGTTTCAATAAAATTTCCCCTGATTCACCTAAACTTGAATGATTACAGGCCCAACCTACTCAGCATCTTCTTATAAGGCAATCCCTCCATTCCCAGGATCAACCTAAGGAACATTCTCTGGACTGCCTCCAATGCCTGATGACCTTTCCTTAGACAAGGGGCCCAAAGCAGATCTCAGTATTCCAGTCGAGTCTGACTAGTGTTTTCTATAGTTTTAGCGAGACCAGCCAAGTTTCTCCATACCTCCTTCATCATAACCATTCATCAGTTTGCACAACCTTTCTTAAACCTCACCTTAACCCTCGCTATTCTGAGAATAATCTCAGCTCTTGTGGACCCTCCACACAACAGACGTAGATAATTTAGTCAGAAACAGATGTCTCCAACTAATACATTGCCACTACGATGGTGTGTACCCAGATGGGTGGACTTCATTATCCTGACCTCCTCCAAGGACTACTTTTGGGAAGAATATATTTTGAGTTGAAGGTTATTGATGAATAATAATCACTTGAGAACTTGTGTTTTAAACTGTATTACTTTGCATTTGATTGGTTTTTCTACATTGTGTGTATTTGAGAAGATGGGGTTTTGCGTTTCATTTTAGATTTGTTCCATAAGTGGCAGCTGGCTGTTAGGATATTTGTATTGTTCCTGTGCAATTAAATGAGACCTTTAAAACCCTGAAGGTGGCTGGTTCAGCACAGTAGAAAAAATGTGCAAGAGAGGAAAAGCATTACAGTTGCTCTGCAATAGGACACGGGATGTCCCTGACAGTAAGAGGACAGTAAAAACCAGGCCCCACTATTCCATATGTCATTACAAACGTAATAAACTAATTTAATCACTAAGATGCTTAATATCTGACTTTGACCACCATCTAAAATAAAACTAAACTCAGTTTAATCAATAAACCAGAAAGGAAATAAAACTTATTATAAACAACCTTAATCTTTGATTAGCATTGCTGTGGACGGGAGGTAATGCAAAAAGAGAGAGAATATTAATGCTATTAATTATAAATATCCAAACTTAAACTCATACCTCTTTAAATGCCAATACAAGAACACTACATACTGAAAGCTGATTACCCCCTCCTTTCAGGAACAATCTTAATGGATGGAGCTTATGTTATGAAGCCAGTTCAGATTTCTTGGATCCTAAATGTCTTATCAATCCTATCAGTCTCTAAGGTGACGGCAGAGTAGGATTCCTGACACAGAACTTATCCACTCCATCTGGTTCTTTTCTTTTATTCTCTCTCTTTTTGCAATACCTCCCGTCCACGGCAATGTCTGGGGTGACAGCCAGCATGAACTCAGACTCCTGGTTTCAGTGTGGACTCAACTCGAAGCCTCAATATGGACTCAGATTCCTGGCCTCAGCACAGACTCAGACTCAGACTCCTGGTGTCAGTGTGGGACTCGGACTCCCGGCCTCAGCTCAGTCTCAGACTCCTGGTGTCAGTGTGGGACTCAGACTCCCGGCCTCAGGATGGACTCAGACTCCTGGTGTCAGTGTGGGACTCAGACTCCCGGCCTCAGTGTGGATTCAAACTCCCGGCCTCAGGATGGACTCAGACTCCCGGCCTCATGATGGACTCAGACTCCTGGTGTCAGTGTGGGACTCAGACTCCCGGCCTCAGTGTGGATTCAAACTCCCGGCCTCAGGATGGACTCAGACTCCCGGCCTCAGGATGGACACAGACTCCCGACAATGATGACATAAAGATCAAAGCTAAAGGCTCTACAATCTCCTCCCTGGCTTCCCAGAGAATCTTAGGATAAATCCCATCTGGCCCAGGGGACTTACCTATTTTCACACTCTCCAGAATTGCGAACACCTCCTCCTTGTGAACCTCAATCCCATCTAGTCTCGTAGCCTGTTTCTCTGTATTCTCCTTGACAAGATTGTCTTTTTCTAGTGTGAATACTGACAAAAAATATTCATTTAGCATTTCTCCTAACTCCTCAGACTCCACACACAATTTCCCATTGATTCACCATAATCTTTCTCTCATCATTCTTTTATTCCTGATATATTTATAGAAAGCTTTGTGGTTTTCCTTGATCCTATCTGCCAATAACTTCTCATGTCCACTCCTGGCTCTTCTTAGTTCTCTCTTTAGGTCTTTCCTGGCTAACCTGTAACTCTCAAGCGGCCTAACTGAGCCTTCATGTCGCATCCTAACATAAGCCTTTTTCTTCCTCTTGACAAGAGATTCAACTTCCTTAGAAAAAAACACAGCTCCCTCACTCAACCACTTCCTCCCTGCCTGACAGGTACATACTTATCAGGGACACGCGGTAGCTGTTCCTTGAATAAGCTCCACATTTCAATTGTGCCCATCACCTGTAGTTTCCTTCCCCATCCTATGCATCCTAAATCTTGCCTAATTGCATCATAATTGTATTTCCCCCAGTTATATTTTTTGCCCTGCGATATATACTTATCCTGTTCCATCGCTAATGTAAACATAACCAAATTGTGGTCATTATCACCAAAGTGCTCACCTACCTCCAAATCTAACACTTGACCAGGTTTATTACCCAGTACCAAATCCAATGTGGCCTCACCCTTTTTTGGCCTGTCTACATACTGTCTCAGGAAATCCTCCTGCACACATTGGACAAAAACTGACCCATCATTTACAGTCAATATTTGGAAAGTTAAACACCCCATAACAATTACCTTGTTACTCTCACACCTATCCAGAAACATCTTTGCAATCCTCTCCTCTACATCTCTGAGACTTATTCAGAGGCCTATAGAAAACTCCCAACAGGGTGACCTCTCCTTTCCTGTTTCTAACCTCAGTGCATAATGCGTCCTTTCTGCCACCGTCATACTGTCCTTGACTAACAATGCTGCACCTCCCCCTCTTTTACCATCTTCTCTGTTCTTACTGAAACATCTAAATTCCAGAACCTGCAACAACTATTCCTGTCCCTGTTCTACCCATATCTCTGTAACAGCCACAACGTTGGAGTCCCAGGTACCAACCTGGGTATTCACCACCTTATTCCAGATACTCCTGGCATTGAAGTAGACACACTTCAAACCACCTTCCTGCTTGCGGTGCACTCTGGCGACCTTGAAACTATATTTCTGACCTCACCACTCTTAACCTCCTGGACCCTGGAGCTACAATTTAGCTTCCCATCCCCCTGCTGAATTAGTTTAAACCCTCCCATAGAGCCTTAGCAAATGTCCCCCCAGGATATTGGTAACCCTCTGGTTCAGGTGAAGACCATCCTGTTTGTAAAGGTCCCACCTACCCCAGAATGAGCCCCAATTATCCAGGAAACCAAAACCCCCCCTCCTGCACCATCCCAATAGCCATGTGTTCAAGTCCTCTCTCTCCCTATTCCTCGCCTTGCGAGCACGTGGCACAGGCAACAAGCCAGAGATAACAACTCTGTTTGTTCTAGCTGTAAGCTTCTACCCTAGCTCCCTGAATTTCTGCCTTAAATCCCCATCTCCCTTCCTGTCTATTTTGTTGGTGCTTATGTGGGCTACGACTTGGGGCTGCTCCACCTCCCCCTCAAGGATCCTAAAAACACGATCAGAAACATCATGAAACCTGGCACCTGGAAGGCAATACACCAACTGTCAGTCTCTCTCGTTCCCACAAAACCTCCTATCTGTCCCCCTAACTATGGAGGAGCCTTAGCAAATGTCCCCCCAGGATGTTGGTACCCCTCTGGTTCAGGTGAAGACCATCCTGTTTGTAAAGGTCCCACCTACCCCAGAATGAGCCCCAATTATCCAGGAAACCAAAACCCTCCCACCTGCACCATCCCAATAGCCACGTGTTCAAGTCCTCTCTCTCCCTATTCCTCGCCTTGCGAGCACGTGGCACAGGCAACAAACCAGAGATAACAACTCTGTTTGTTCTAGCTGTAAGCTTCCACCCTAGCTCCCTGAATTTCTGCCTTAAATCCCCATCTCCCTTCCTATCTATTTTGTTGGTGCTTATGTGGGCTACGACTTGTTGCTGCTCCACCTCCCCCTCAAGGATCCTAAAAACACGATCAGAAACATCATTAACCTTGGCACCTGGAAGGCAATACACCAACTGTCAGTCTCTCTCGTTCCCACAAAACCTCCTATCTGTTCCCCTAACTATGGAGTCCCCATTGGCTAATGATCTGCTCCTCTTCCCCTTCCCTTCTGAGCAACAGGGCTAAACTCTGTGCCAGAGCCCTGTATCCCATGGCTTACCCTTGGTAAGTCCCACTCACCCCACCCCAACAGTATCTAAAACAGTATACTTGTTATTGAGGGGAATGGCCACAGGAGATCCCTACATTGTCTGCTGGTTCCCTTTCAGTCTCTTGACAATAATCCATCTACCTTCTTCTTGTACCTGAGGTGTGACCACCTCCCTGTAACTCCTCTCAATAATCCTCTTCGTGTCCCAAATGATCCGCAGTTCATCCAGCACCAGCTCCAGATCCCTAACACAGTTTTGGAGGAGCTGGAGTTGGGTGCACTTCCTGCAGATGAAGTCAGCAGGGACACTAGAGGTGATATTTACCTCTCACATTCTGCAGGAGGAACATTCAAGTGCCCTAACCACCATTCCCATTATTCTAAATTCCTAAAGAGACTATTGAAAAGTAAAGAATAAAAAAAATTAATTATCTTACCAATCCGGTGCACAGAACCTTTGTTTTTGGTTAGAGCAGGAGGATGGGTGGGCAACACTGCCCAAGTAGTTCTCCAGGTAATGCAAACACCCAAATATATGACTTCACTTACTCAACAGTCCCGTGTCTGCTCCTGTTCAGTGTGCGCTCTGCCTATTCGCAAGGTAAGCTCTTAAAGCAGAAATTTACCCCCCAGCAGCCTCTCTCCCTCTTTCCATGCTGTTCCCTGAAAAAAATGGAGGCTTGATTCTTGAGGTAAGTCCCTTTTAGGTGGGAAACTTATCTCGCAGCAGCTCCCGCTCCTCTCTCACACTCTCCTCACTGCTCCTGAAAAAATTATCTTTCCATCCTCACATGAACAATGTCAACCAGATCTAATCATAGAGAGCAAAGCTGACTGCATTATTCTGGTGTTGTTTCTAGCAGGTAGCTGTTTTAACTGTGTCAAGAACATGACACGATCTCTTAGCTTTTGCGCTCTTGAGGATGTCCACTGATTTAATAATTTGCCTGCAGTTGGAAAACAATTTGAAATTTCTTTTAACCCTGTGAAACATGTAGCACCTTCTGATCTTTTGGTCATAAAGAGTTGTTGTGCATCAACATAATTAACCATGAATCATAGAATTCCCAGAGTGTGGAAGCCGACCATTCAGCCCATCAAGTGCACACCAAGCCTCCAAAGAGCATCCCAGCCTTGAACCCTGCATTTCCCATGGCTAATCCACCCAACCTACACATCCCTGGATACTCTGGGCAATTTAGCATGGTCAATTCACCTAACCTGCACATCTTTGGACTGTTGGAGAAAACACAGACATAGGGAGAACGTGCAAACTCTACACGGACAGTTGCCCGAGGGTGGGATCGAACCCAGATCCCTGGCTCTGTGAGGCAGCAGTGCTAACCAAATGGGTTGTACATATTTTCTCTTAGCTTCTATGAATATTTATCTGAGGCCTGTGATATCCTTCTCGCATTGAGCAGAGTTATGTTGATCACTGGCATTTGGGTCCTGAACTAGTTGAAATCCATTAAAGCTTTGATTTTAAAAGCAAAGCATGCTTGTCCACTCAGAAGTGAGACGTGTTGATTTCTGACGATGTGCAGGAGTTCCATAGGGAACTGATTTCCATACTTAAAGACTGATCTCGGTATTACTGAGATGTAGTGTTGTTCTGCCAGTGTCTTCGAACTCTCCGGCAGACAATTGTAATTTAATTCTCTTTGACCGAGGGATTTTTTTCAGATAATGCAGCAGCAATTCCTTTGACATCAAGTTTGAAATGATTTAGATTACCATTAAGCTGCATGATTTGTGCTAAATCTGGTTAAGGTAAATCCCTAGGAAAGGTTGAGTTGTCTCTTCCAGAGATATATTATTGTAAGTTCCAATAAGTAAATAAGTCATGGCATCCTCGGTTCTGACTGTGGTAATCTTTATACACAAGTAAGAATTATTAGTTCTGTTGTTCAGAGGTTGCTTTTGCAAATTCTTTGGAAATGTCTATTTTTCTTGCAAACTTCAAGGTGAATCTGGGAGGAGTTTTCACAGCCTCTGAATGAAATGGACAATGGGGAGAAAGTTGGGACAATATGGTGAGAATAAACAGAAAAGACTCTCAATATTGAGAAGAAAAATCTAAGTTTACCCTTAAAGTTTCAACAAGTCAATGAGAATCTAATGAGTAAGTAATAAAGTCCCTCTTTCCATGCATTTACACCTCATTACTTGCTGATCTGGTCGGAGGGGACAAACAACTTTTATTATTATTCATTCGCAGACATGGCTAACGAAGGCAGCTTTTATTCTCTACTGGGCAGTTAAGAGTCAACCACATTGCAGTGGGTCTGGAGTCACACGTAGGCCAGACCAGGTAAGGATGTCAGTTTCCTTCCCTAAAGGACAGCAGTGAAGCAGATGGGTTTTCCAACAATCAACAATGGTTTCATGATCATCATTAGACTCCTAATTATTACTGAATTCAAATTCTACCATCTGCCATTTGAACCCAAATTGACAGAACATTACCTGGGTCTCTGGATTAACAGTCCAGTGATAATACCACTACACCATCGTCTCCCCTCTTCTGCACTGTCTGACTCTCTATGACTTTACCTCCCCTCATGTCCATGCAGGTCTCTATTCTCCCACTATCTATACCAGACAGTGCCAATTCCCAATAGGACATTGAGAGCAGTTACCTGGCTGTTGCAGCTCAACAGCCCCTTCTCCAGGCCTCCATGTTAGCCGTCATTTCCCAAAATCTCAGGGCACCCTCCATGGCCAGCGACTGCCCGAACCAGGGAACTCGTATTCTATGAGGCTCCCCTGATTGACCTTGTTGCAATCACTAAATCCCTGCTCCTCTGAGTCCAAGAACGCAGGCCAGTTTTGTTTTTTGTGGCTCATTCTGGTCAGGTTCCTCCGCCTCTGCCCCTGATACAGACGCCATGTAACACACAGTAGCTCACCTCTTGCAATGAGAGCATTCAGAAGAAATTCACTCTCTTCCTCAGGTGCAAAGACATTGAGACAGTGACATCTGCTCTGTCCATGTCAGAATCTGAGGTATCTTCAATGCTTGACAGAGAGATAGAACCCATGGGTTCTGGAGCAATCAGAAAGGCAGGCAAAGAGTCAGGCACATTTTGCTCCCACACTGTTTTTGAGTTTGCAGTTTTCATATGGCCCATGTGCTTGTTCAGGACCATCACGCCTACATGAATTTCATACATCGTGGGATTGGACCTCACGTCGACCATGACTCTTACCCATGTAGGGGCATTTCTATGGTTCCAACACCAAACTTCATCCCTTGAAGTAACCTGGCTCTCTCACTTAATGGAGTCTTATGACCAGCATTGGCATTCCAGCTACCATTGCATCCTCACCCCCAGGTCTGGAAAGATCAGACCTAATTCGTCGGGAGTCTTCACCCCATTCGGAACTCTGCTGGAGATATATCCCTTTAGTTGCATGAAGGGTGATCCTATGATCCAAAAGAAAGTTGAGACAGTTTGGTATCTCGTGAAGATGTAGGCCTTTTTTTAAGTTTGCCATCAAAATTTGGACTGCTGTTTCTGCCAGACCATTGGATGAAGGAGAGGATGGAGCTCTCCTTATTTGTCAAATGCTGTTTGACTTTAGGAAATACTCAGACTCCCTGCTGATAAGTGATAGCCTGTTATCTATGACCAACACCTCCAGGAGTCTGTGCATTACAAATGATGTATGCACTTTCTATCATCGTCCCCATGTTTGGAAAATGAACTCCAAGCACATCCAGCCATTTTGAGTGGGTGTCCACAATGACTATGAACATTGAGCCCATGAAAAGACCTGCATAGTCGATGTGTAACCAAGTCCCAGCTTTACCCGGTCATTTCCATGAATTTGGGGGAGCTGCTGGTAACTTTTGTCCTTATTGGCACTATGGGCACTGCTACACCAATGCAACAATGTCTGCATCCAATCCTGGCCACCAGACATAACTTCTCACCAACATTGTTACTTTGGGAAATCTCTGGATGACACTCATGGGTTCAGCCAGTATCTGGCTGAGACTTTTGCTCAGGACAATCGCTCTTGCTCCCCATAAAGATATGCCATCCTTTAGTGTGATCTGGTCTCTCTGGGTCCAAAAAGCTCTCAGTTCTGATTGTGATAGTCCTTTGGTTTCCCCCATCACCACATATGGCCCATGTACTTGTTCAGGATTGTCGCACCTACCCGAACTTTATACATTATGGGAGCTGTTTTAGTTTTGCCAGGATTGGATCTTGCTGTGTCCAAAGTCTGATATTGTCATCTGTGACGGGAAGTGTGTCCAGAAAATTTAAAACCATCACAGACTCTTCCATTGTTGGTACCACTGGTGGTGTCTCTGCCAGTGGGATGCAGCTCAATGCATCTGCATTTGCTACTTGGCCTCCCAGAAGGTGTTCCAACTTGTAATTATACACACTGAGTAATAGAGCCCACTGCTGAATTGGCCTGAGACTATGGACAGCCTTGTTCTCTTGAAGTAGACCTGGCAATGTTTGTGGTCTGTTTGTATCACAAATTTACATCCTTAAAGGTATTGCTGAAACTTCCTGACACCAAATATGACCGTCAAACCTTTCTTCTCTATCTGGGGGTATCTATGCTCTGTATTAGCTAAACTCCTGGATACATACCCTGTTGGGCATTCCTCTCCTTTGGGCCATCAATGAGCCATAAGAGGAGGCTTTGCACGTCAATACCAGGTCTCACTTGGGATCATAGTGTGCCAATGACACCTGAGATGGACGTTTTTCACTTCCATGAAAGTGACCATTTCCAAGGCTGTCCTTTCTTAAGAGTTGATCCAAAGGTGCCATGTTGGTGGCCAGGTTATGTATAAACCTTCCATAATAATTCACCAGCCCAATGAAAGACATAAGGTCCAGTTCAGATGTGGGCGTTGGGACATCTTTGATCACCCTCACATTACCTTCCAACAGGTGTAACCCAGTTATGTTGACTCTGTAGCCTTTTTTTTTCTTTGTAAGCGTACGCCAGCTTGGGAGAAATGTCTAAGAACAATGTCTAAGTTCTCTAGGTGCTCTTTATTGGTCTTCCCTGTTATTAGCACGTCATCTAGATAAATGGCAAACCGGGGTAAAGCTTGTAAAACGTTCTCCATCCTCTGTTGAAAAATGGCACAAGCTCACGATACTCCACATGACAGTCCAGCTGTGAAAAGCAGTTTACCGTTTGTTTGAAATACCCACAAAGGCAAACCGATCCATTAGGCCTCACTAGACCAGTGCCGCCCATCCCACAAACTGGACTGGTTTGATGATTCCTTCACTCTCCAGCCTTCAGATTTCTGCTTCTACTTTTGCCTGTTAGGCAACTGCAACTGGGTGGGCCGAGCAGAATCATGGAATTGCTTCCTGGTCAACATACAAGGTGGCCTCGGCTCCTTTGATCGTCCCTAGACCTTCCTGAAAGACTTCCAGGTTTTTAATTAGGACTTCACTCAAGCAGCCATTTTCTAATTGAAAAATGTTGAGCCAATCTAAGTGAGATTTTCACCCCATTAAGCTTGGGCCCAAGTCTTTTACTACTATCAGTGGTAACTGAACCTGTTGCTTCTCATAAGAGACCGGAACCGACGTTGTACCCTTAATCTGTAAAGGATCCCCAGTATACGTTCTCAGTCTGGCCAAGGTCTTGCACAATCTTAATGGTTGGAGTCCAGAGCAAATTTTTGTTGAAGACAGGTTTTGGGATCTTTGAAATCGTGGCACTGGTATCGACCCCCTTTAGAACTGGGTGACAATTTAAATAGATTTTTACCTTAGTTGGTTCTGATTTGGATGTTGGTAAGCAAGTTGACTGTTCCAAACCAGGTGTAGGTGGATTTTTCAGGATGTGCACTCGCCTGGTTACTGGCCTATAAGGCCTAGTGTGATTCATTCCCTGTCTTGAGTCCGCATAACGACAGCAATTACAGAGGCTTGACAACCTGGATCCTGAAGAAACTTGTAATCGTTTGGCCGAGGCTTGGCTTTGTTTTGGGTTTTTGCTGTGGGCTAACCGAGTGTCTCTCTGTTTAGGATATGTCCTAATTGCCTTCACTCAAGTGGTGTTCCCCACTGGAATACCCTGCAACCCTGCATCTGCCGCATTTTCCAATGATAAAGCCAGTTGTAGTGACTGTTTGAAATCCAGTTGGGCTTCAGCTTTTGCATGGTTACATCATTCATCTCACTTACTAAACAGTCTCTCAGCATCTCATTAAGTCAATCACATATCTCTGCAAGTTGTCTTAACCTAGTCAAAAATTCCGATATGGATTTGCCTGGTTCTCGACTTGCTGAGTAAAACCGATATCATCTCAAAATTAGATGAGGCTTAGGGTCATAATATTCCTTCATGAAATCCATTATTTCTTGAAAATTTTTAGCATCTGGATGCCTCAAGGAAAGTTAAGCTCCTAAAACCTGAAAAAGCTGTGGGTCCACAAGCTGTCAGGAGAATTATCCATTGCTTTTCATCTGCCCCAATGTCATTTGCCTCGAAAAAATAACGCACGCTTTCCACATACTGGGCCCAGTCTTCAACGGCAAAATCAATCAAGTCAAGCTTCCTAAATAACGGCAGGATGCCAGAAATTCTTACCCCAACTCAAAGATGACTGTTGCCAGCAAATTTCTTCAGGAGCATGCATTGCTCTCATCGCCACTGAAAACATTCCACAGAGACCGGTATCCTGTCACCAAGCTTTTTTTAAATTACACGTGGTGAGTCTTTGACACTGGTCCAGCTCCTATAGAGCGGGCTCTCAGAGTGAACAGGATATTCTTATCTGTCAGCCAGGGCCCCCTGAATGAACCAGATTAACAGCCCCAATCAAGAAACTCATAATCTATGATGTCCATCTTCATAACAATCACTATACTTGGAGCTTACTGACACCTTACATTGCAATGGCACTGCCAGGCAACAGGGACAGATATCCATCACATGCATCATGCCCCAGTAATGTGCGCTAAAGAGGGATTGGATCTTGCTGCTTCGGTTGTAGAGCGGTATTATAATCCTGGAGCAAGAATGTCTCCTTCAGAAGTAGTGGGGAAACAGCTTTGAGCTTCCTGACATGTTTTTCAAGTTAGACAAAAGCAGCAGGAGGAGGTGGTGTCAGGTTCACACAGAGCCAGGGTTTTGGTTGTGTTTTCACATGGGGCTCGGAGCTATTGAAGCTGATAGATGCAGCTCTTTCTCTGCTTCAGCAATGGCCTTGAGGTCTCTCTCTCCTGTGAGATTCATTCTTTCAGCGATCCTTTCTCCTGGACTGGAAAGAAGATAGTCCATAAGAAAATCCGATTTGCTAAATTTGCCTTTGCCAAGGATATGTTTATGGAATGCTATTATTTTGCAGCATTTGATGATTAGTAGTTAAATAATATATATTAGTTCTGTTAAGTATTTCAGTAGTGTTGAAGACATGTCAATTCTTCTTTTTCATTTTATATTTTCACTGTATTGTAAGAATAAAGTATATTTTGCTTAAAGCCCAGTGGTGTAACCAATCGAATCACATCTGGAAGTAGTGAAGAAGGCTAATAGCATGCTGGCCTTCATAACAAGAGGAATTGAGTATAGGAGCAAAGAGGTGCTCATATAAGATTATTAAAGGATTGGACACTCTGGCAGCAGGAAACATGTTTCCGCTGATGGGTGAGTGCCGAACCCCAGGACACAGCTTAAAAATAGGGGTTAGGCCATTTAGAACAGAGATTAGGAGAAACTTCTTCACCCAGAGAGTGGTGGCTGTGTGGAATGCTCTTCCCCAGAGGGCAGTGGAGGCCCAGTCTATGGATTCATTTAAGAAAGAGTTGGATAGAGCTCTCAAAGATAGTGGAATCAAGGGTTATGGAGATAAGGCAGGAACAGGATACTGATTAGGAATGATCAGCCATGATCATATTGAATGGTGGTGGAGGCTCGAAGGGCTGAATGGCCAACTCCTGCACCTATTGTCTATTGGAACACAGTGCCTTATGTTTGCCTTTAAATAACATAAAATTTAGCGTCTAATCTATCTCCCTGGTATATTTTGAGAGGATTTGATCTGGTTCATAACAATCAAACATGATGGACCTCCAAACTCTTAGCTTTCTTAGTGCTCCCTCACTTTGTGTTTACCTGGACACTCACAGCATCTCTGACTTGCATTGTCCTTTACTGCAGACAGAACTATAGGCAGCTTGTCGTATTTACCAGCAGCGGACAGTGCTGCTGATGGGCATGCTGGCATATGGCACCTTCAGCATGTGGCAGCTCACATGTGCTTTAATCAAATGACCATGACTCAAATTCTAAGGGGAGCAATCCTTATTCCAGTGAAGGGGGGTTATGGTCAGTCAGGGCACAGATGGTAAAAGGTATAATCTGATCTAAGTCCATGGAGCTGGCTACAATCAAGCTGGCCATTTGGTGAGATTAGGGTCCAGGAACATTACCTTGGTCTGTGGAGTAACAGTCCAATGATAATACCACTTGGCCATCACCTAACCTCAACTTTCTCTCCTCTTCTACATCCTATCTTCTTTTGTTCCTTTCCAGAAATTTCTTTCATGAAATGTTGATTAAGTTGAAAAACTTCGGAATGTTTCAAAATTATCCTCTTATTTTGGGGGGAGAAATATTTACAAATGTTTAAAGAGCATTGAAATGTTTCAATATGAATGACACCAAATTTCATATCTTCTCCCAAGATGGAGAAAAGACTCCTGTTTTCCCCCTTTCACGTCCTTTTTTAATATCAAGGATGGTTTGTGCCTTTTCTCTCTTCCCTGAGCTTTTCATGCTGTTTTAAATAGAAAATAATTGCCTCAAGCTGATATCACATTTTCTAGAAATATTTTCAGTTGATTAATAAAAAATTGGCTTTGTTCCAGAATATGATTTTTAAAACCTCTATTTCTGCTTTTAATTGGCCAGACTATTGTCAAATTGTACTGTTGTTTTCCCAATATTCTTGAAGTTTTTATTTTAAAATGCATGGCTGAGGAGCTGGTGTATGGGAGAAGGATTCACATTTTTGGATCATTGGACCTGTACAAGATGGATGGATTGCCCCTGAGTTGGAAGGGGATTAATATACTGGCAGGGAGATTTGCTAGAGCTGTTCAGGAGGTTTTAAACTAGTAAGGGGGGGGAGGTGGGACCCAGGGAGATAGTGAGGAAAGAGATCAATCTGAGACTGGTACAGTTGAGAACAGAAGCGAGTCAAACAGTCAAGGCAGGCAGGGTTAAAGCAGAGAACAAAGTAGGAGTGATAAACTCAACAGCATTTATTTCAATGCAAGGGGCCTAACAGGGAAGGGAGATGAACTCAGGGCATGGTTAGGAACATGGGACTGGGATATCATAGCAATTACAGAAACATGGTTCAGGGATGGACAGGACTGGCAGCTTAATGTTCCAGGATACAAACGCTACAGGAAGGATAGAAAGGGAGGCAAGAGACGAGGGGGAGTGTGGTATTTTTGATAAGGGATAGTATTATAGCTTTACTTAGGGAAGATATTCCCGGAAATACATCCAAGAAAGTTATTTGGGTGGAACTGAGAAATAAGAAAGGGATAATCATCTTATTGGGATTGTATTATAGACCCCCTAATAGTCAGAGGGAAATTGAGAAACAAATTTGTAAGGAGATCTCAGATATCTGGAAGAATATTAGGGTGGTTTTGGTAGGGTATTTTAACTTTCCAAACATCAACTGGGACTGCTATAGTGTTAAGGGTTTAGATGGAGAGGAATTTGTTAAGTGTGTACAAGAAAATTTTCTGATTCAGTTTGTGGATGTGCCTACTAGAGAAGGTGCAAAAGTTGACCTACTCTTGGGAAATAAGGCAGGGCAGGTGACTGAGGTGTCAGTGGGGGAGCACTTTGGGGCCAGTGACCATAATTCAATTAGTTTTAAAATAGTGATGGAAACGGATAGACCAGATCTAAAAGATGAAGTTCTAAATTGGAGAAAGGCCAATGTTGACGGTATTAGGCAAGAACTTTCAAAAGCTGATAGGGGGCAGATGTTCGCAGGTAAGGGGATGGCTGGAAAATGGGAAGCCTTCAGAAATGAGATAACAAGAATCCAGAGAAAGTATATTCCTGTCAGGGTGAAAGGGAAGGCTGGTAGGTATAGGGAATGCTGGATGACTAAAGAAATTGAGGGTTTGGTTAAGAAAAAGAAGGAAGCATATGTCAGGTATAGACAGGATAGATCGAGTGAATCCTTAGAAGAGTATAAAGGCAGCAGGAGTATACTTAAGAGGGAAATCAGGAGGGCAAAAGGGGGACATGAGATAGCTTTGGCAAATAGAGTTAAGGAGAATCCAAAGGGTGTTTGCAAATACATTAAGGGCAAAAGGGTAACTAGGGAGAGAATAGGACCCCTCAAAGATCAGCAAGGCCGCCTTTGTGTGGAGACACAGGAGATGGGAGAGATACTAAATGAGTATTTTGCATCAGTGAATACTGTGGAAAAGGACATGGAAGATATAGACTGTAGGGAAATAAATGGTGACATCTTGAAAAATGCCCATATTACAGAGGAGGAAGTGCTGAATGTCTTGAAATGCATAAAGGTGGATAAATTCTCAGGACCTGATCAGGTGCACCCGAGAACTCTGTGGGAAGCTAGAGAAGTGATTGCTGGGCCTCTTGCTGAGATATTTGTATCATCGATAGTCACACATAAGGTGCCAGAAGACTGGAGGTTGGCTAATGTGGTGCCACTGTTTAAGAAGGGTGGTAAGGACAAGCCAGGGAACTATAGACCAGTGAGCCTGATGTTGGTGGTGGGCAAGTTGTTGGAGGGAATCCTGAGGGACAGGATGTACATGTATTTGGAAAGGCAAGGATTTGTTTGTGCGTGGGAAATCATGTCTCACAAACTTGATTGAGTTCTTATAGAGTTTTGTAAAATCATGAGGGACATGGATAGGATAATTAGACAAAAATCCTTTCCCTGAAGTGGGGGAGTCCAGAACTAGAGGCCATAGGTTTATGGTGAGAGGGGAAAGATATGAAAGCGATCTAAGCGGCAACCTTTTCACGCAGAGTGTGGTTCGTGTATGGAATGAGCTGCCTGAGGAAGTGGAGGAGGCTGGTACAATTGCAACATTTAAAAGACATCTGGATGGGTATATGAATAGGAAGGGTTTGGAGGGATATGGGCCAGATGCTGGCAGGTGGGACTAGATTGGGTTGGGATATCTGGTCGGCATGGACAAGTTGGACCGAAGAGTCTGTTTCTGAGCTGTATATCTCTATGACTCTATGACTCTAAGAAGCTTGTAGCTTTTCCCAATGGTTTTTACACAATTATAACAATGTCCATTTGTTTAATGCAGTGGTTTAAATCTACTTTTAGTTTTGCCGTTCAGAGATTTTCCTTTATTAAGAATGTCTTAATAATAAGATTTGACTAGTTTACTGCTAACGTCTTTCAGGTTCATACTAAGGGAATGCTGCTTTGTTGAAGGTAACACCTTTCTGGTGAGATGTTAAGCCAAGGTCTCATTGACCTGTTTAAATGGGATCACAAGGAGCAGTATTCCAAAAACGGGAGTGTGGACCTCGTGATGAATATTTATCCTTCAAGCAGCATCGTTACTGAAGAGATTATCCTCGCCGCATTGCAACGTATTGGAGCTTGCTATCCACAAATTACCTGCCAAATTTCCTGTTCCAGCAGTGACTGTATTTCAGACGCCTGTGGCTATTTGGCTGAGCTATTTATGAATAATCTCTCCGAGCCATTGGCTAGTATCTGTATCCCATAGACTGCTCCTTGATGCTGCAAAATGAGAACAATGAACTCTCACTGATTGTAGAAATGATGTGGAGATGATGGCCTGGTGGTATTATTGCTAGACTATTGATCCAGAGACCCAGGTCATGGTCTGGGCACCTGGTTTTGAATTCTACCATGGCAGATGGTGGAACATGAATTCAATAAAAATCCGGAATTAAGAGTCTAACAGTGGCCATTACTGGGATTGGGGGGGAGGTGTAGTGAGGAGCCCAATGGGTTCACTCATACCCATTATGGGAAGAAACTGCCATCCTTACCTGGTCTGGCCTGCATTTCACTTCCGACTGGATCTATGTGTGTCTGACTCTGAACAGCCCCCAGGACAATAAATGCATGACCAATGAAACCCATAGGCTGCGAATGAATGTTAAAAGAATAGGAGTAGATCTGTAGGCCATTCAGCCCTTCATGCCTGCTCTACCATTCATATACTGTGGCTATCTTACTGTGCTATCCCTCTGTCTATTGTCAATAGCACAGGCTCTCTAAGCTGGTGGTCTCAGGGTTGCTGGTTTCTCGAGCCATGGTAGGTCATATGTTAAGGTCAGTCTGGAAATTCTCAAATCATTCCTTTCTGAGCTCTCACCCATCTTCTTTTATCCTTGATAACCAGGAGTCCTGTGGATGGCGGATGACAGAGGTTTCCAGACCAGAGAGTGCTGGATTAGGGAGGTGCAAACTGTATTCTAGAAATGTATTGACCTCTGACCTGAACTGCTCAATGACTGAGCACCCACAGTCCTCTGGGGCAGAGTCTTCGAAAAGATTCGCCAGCCTCCAAATGAAGCAATTCCTCCTCATCTCTATCACTTACACTTTATTCTGCAATGATTTCCCCTAGTTCCACACTCCTCCACCCGGGAGAAATATCCTTTCTGTCACACTCCTTTTGCATGCTTCAATCAGATTATCTCTCCCTTTTCAAAACTCTAAGGAATACAACTCCAGGCTCTCCAGTCTTTCCACATAGAAGGATCCTGCCACCACAGGAACTAACCTGGTGAACATCTACTGCACTCCCTCTGTGGTATGTACATCCACAACCCCACCCCACCCCTTAGGCATGTGGATCAGAACTTCACATAATACTCATAGAGTCCCGACAATGTAGAAAGAAGCCATTTGGCCCATCAAATCTCCACAGACCCTCCAAAGTGCACCTCACCCAGATTCAAACTCCCACCCATACCTGTAACCCTGCATTTCCCATGGCAAATCCACCTCTGGACACAATGGGCAATTTAAGCATGGCCTACGCAACTAACCTGCGCCTCTTTGGACTTTAGGGGAAACCAGAGCACCTGGAGGAAACCCACAAAGTCACCCGAAGGTGGAATTGATCCTGGTCCCTGGCACTGTGAGGCAGCAGTGCTAACCACTGAACCACCATGCCACCCAAAGAGCCATCTGACCCTGGTTCTATCAAATCAGTGGTTGAGAAGCAAAGGAGTATGTTTGGGTCATCACTCCTCCCCATGCCTCCCTCGCCTGTAATTGGGAGCACAAGAAACACTGGGATAGGGATCTAAGAGTGTGGACCCTCCAAAGTCCCTGCAGCGGTACTGAGGATACCCAGTGTGACTGCAGCAAGTAAAGAGCAGCTCACGTCTCCCTGGAGATATCGCAGCTGTAGCACATTCTGGGATTGCATTACAACTTTGCTGCAAAATATTTACTTTCGGACAGTCAGGTGCAGGGACATGGTGCGAGAAAAAGTGTCAACATAAGTTGTTTACCTGAGCTACTAATGAATCTTCAGGGATACATCCACCCCGTGTAGATGGAGTTGAATAAAACAGAGAGAGATGGTAGTGCTGATAAGAACATCAGAGATAGGAGTACATATAGAGCATGAGGCTTGCCCAGCTCTCCCCACCATATGATTGGGCTTCAATACCACTTTCCCTCCCTTGATCCCTGTCTTAATATATACACCAATGATGAGTTCTTTGGTGTGGAGGTTTCCAAAGGTTCCCGATCTCTTTGAGTGAAGAAATTGCTCCTCATCCCCGTCCTAAATGATTGGCCCTTTATCCTGAAACTGTGTCCCTCGTGCTCGATTGCCCAGCATAAGGGAATCAGCCTCACCCTGTCAAACCCTTTCTGAACCCTGCACAATTCACACTTCCCACTCTCAACACTTGGGAGGTAAGTGGACAGAATAAATCTTGAGCATGAGAGTGAACCTTGGATGCTGAAAGTTGCAAGGTGGGATTCTTCTGCCACGAGAAAGGCAGTCAGTTGGTTTTGAAGATGAGTTTGACCAGTTGGCTGGCTGGTGTAGACTGTCTCATGTGGTGATCATTTGCTTAACACTGCACACCCTGACCACACACAAAGAGACCTGAAGCTGAATGAAGTGGAGAACCCTGAACAACACTGCCCTCTTCTAGACAGGATGGCCTGGGTTACCCCAGAGGACCAACATTGAGTGCCGAACAGCCTGTGCTGCATTGTCATGTTCTATGTTCTATGACCCTGGTGTCCAGGCAGCGAGGGGGCTACCAGCAGACACATTGGAACAATCCCAGCCATAATGATGGAGAGCTTCAGCAACAGAATCTTTTAATGTGGGCCATGACACTGCCTGAAATCCTGTTCCCAACATTGCTCCACCCCATCCTGAATGACCAGCCGATAGCTCCATGTTTGTTTTCATATCGTTCAACAATATTATTCAGGTCTGCGTAATGACAGGAGGATTCAATGAACAAACTGAGAAACTGCCACACAGATAAATTAAATCTGCTATCACAGCTGCCAATGCCACTAATTGGAACAAAGTCAGAAATTATACAACATCAGATTATAGTCCAACAGGTTTATTTAAAATCACAAGCTTTCGGAGCACTGCTCTTTCATCAGACTTCACCTCAGTCAGTCAGTCCAACACCAGCATCTCCACACCATGACTAATTGGACCCGATCTTCACCCCCAGACCATTGAGGACTTCTGGATTTTAAGTGTGATGAGGATTTCTGCCTGTACCTTCTACTAATCACTTTAGATTTATGCCTTCTAGTCATTGACCTTGTGAGGTCCCTCCTATCATTTCAATTCATGGTTTTGTACACCTTCCTCAAATCTGCGGGCAACTTCCGCTGGTCCAAACAAAACAAGGCCAGACAATCAATTATTTCTTCATAGCTCGACCTCCCACTGCTGGCAACATGCTCACTAATCTCCTCTGTAAGATGATCCATTTCTATCTGGGTTGTCATTACCAGAATTGTACATCTTACTCCAGTTACAATCCAGCTAGTGTTTGGCATAACCTTCTAGCTTCTATACTCAGCCAATAAAGGAACGTATCCTGTATGCCCTTCATAGAATCCCTACAATGCAGAAAGAGCGCATCAAACCCCCTCCCACCTAAACCCAAGCCCCCACCCTATCCCTGCATTTCCCACGGCCACCTAACATGCATATCTTTGGACTGTGGAAGGAAAATGCAGACACATGGAAAACATGCAAACGCCACACAGACAGACAACCCAAGGCTGGAATCGAACCCAGGTCCCGAGTGCTGTGAAACAGTGATGCTAACTGTGAGCCACCCTCCGCCTACAAGCTACTGGCTTCAGGGGATCTGTGGCTGTGTAAGCTGAAGTCCCTTTATTCAGCTACACTTCTCGGTATCCCGCCATTTACCAAGTACCCTTTGCCTTGATAGTCCTCCAAAATGCACCACCTCACCTTTTTCCAGAATAAATGCCATTTGTCGTTAACAACTGTTGCTAGGGAGTATGTCGGATCTACCTTGATTGCATTTGGCCTATGATGTGTGCTTTTGATGGTTTGATTATAGTCTATTACCCATATCTACCACATGTTAATTCTGGAGGATTAACTTGTACATGTATTTTTGGTTTTATTGTTGTTCTTGTATTGTATAGTAAAGTTTACTGTTGGTTCAAAACTTTGGAATCTTGTGGCTTTATTCTCTGAGTAAGTCCTCTGGATTTCACACTCCATCTTGTTTAAAAATTATAGTTACTGGTCCCTAACTAGGTTGTAATATAAATTCACTGGTCAGGTCTGGGATTATAACAATCTCTAATGGGCCATTAATAATTACATTAATTGTTCTTGGATTTCCCTTGACTTCACTTGCCAATAAGATTCCTCTTTGCTCTCCTTTATTTTTAAAACTTTTATCCTTGCACTTTCCTTTTCCTAGATTTTCTGCAGTTTTGAACTGAATCAGATATAACTTCCCTTTTTTTATCTGTGTGCTTTTTGACATCAGGTTGTTTGGATGTAGAAGTCCACTCTTTGTTGAGTGGGTATATATTTGCTGTGAACACCCTTTGAATGCCTCCTGTTGTATAAGGTGTTTGGCCATGAAAGAGTTAATGCTGAGGAGTGCTTGAGGGGAATAGCCCTGGATCTTCACGGAGACAAACCTAGCATCAAGGTCTTTCTCATTATCTCACTAACAAGTTCTATCATACCAATGGAATTACTTCTAATATATTTGCTCAGACATAGTGTAACACATACCTGGGCAGTTGGGACTTAAACCTGGACCTCCTGGCCCAGAGACACGAGCACCACCACTGTGCCCAAGTGCCCTATGATACCAATCTAACTTGTACCTGATTGCTATCAGGCAATAAACTACATCCTGTTTAAGGCAAGAGCTTGATCTCATTATCCTCTCCGGTTGCTTCCTTCTACCACAATTTAAAAGGAGGTGTTGGTGTCATAGTTCCCTCCAGGTGACAAGTCCTGGAGGTCATCCAACAGGATTAGCAATGGCGAGGATTTTCTCATCAAACACTTTCACTGCCCTGAAACTGATTCACCTCCCATTAGTTAATTCTAGTCCAGTTCTGCCAAATGATGAGCCAGCTTGTTAAAATTGGCCTTTCCCCAGTTTTAAAAGCATGTGCCCTGGATTTAAATGTGTCCTTTTCTTAAAGCTAACTGACCTATGCTACCTGTCTACTCAGCCAGCTTTGTCTCCTGCAAGCAAACCAAGTACTTGTCCTGCTCCATTTTTGCCTAGACATGTTCTCCTGCATGCACTTGAAGAATTCTGCTATCTCTATACTGTTAACGCTGATTTTAAGCCAGTTAAACTGAGGTCAATTGAAATCCCCAACTATTATTGTCCTCATGTCTACATGGCTCAGTAATTTGCTACTGACTCTGTCTGACCGTTTGGGGGTCTACATATACCCCCTTTTTTGGATATCACTCCCCCCCCTTACTAATTACATGATCCTTGACCTACGTTTCTGATCCCCTCCCTGCTCTATCTGAATACTGTGCTTTCAAAAATGTTGAGCTACTAGTCCTGACGTTCTTTAAGCACTGTTTCGGCAATAGCTCTGTCATTTTCTGAACTCTCCCGCTATCTCTGTGTGCTGATCCCATTAGTCTTACTCACTTAGACTCCTTGTGTTGAAGTCCAAGTGTCACCGATTACTGAACTTTGCTGTCCATTTCTTCACCTTCGCTTTCCCTCCTCTCCATATTTTCTTGCTAATTTCCTGCCTTCGAGAGTCATAGAGACGTACAGCATGGAAACAGACCCTTTGGTCCAACCCGTCCATGCCGACCAGATATCCCAACCTAATCTAGTCCCACCTGCCAGCACCCAGCCCATATCCCTCCAAACCCTTCCTACTCATATACCCATCCAAATGCCTCTTAAATGTTGCAATTGTACCAGCTTCCACCACTTCCTCTGGCAGCTCATTCCATACACGTACCATCCTCTGCATGAAAACGTTGCCCCTTAGGTCTCTTTTATATCTTTCCCCTCTCACCTTAAACCTATGCCCTCTAGTTCTGGACTCCCCCACCCCAGGGAATGGACTTTGTCTGTTTATCCTATCCATGCCCCTCATAATTTTGTAAACCTCTATAAGGTCACCCCTCAGCCTCCGACACTCCAGGGAAAACAGCCCCAGTCTGTACAGCCTCTCTTTGTAGCTCAAATCCTCCAACCCTGGCAACATCCTTGTAAATCTTTTCTGAACCCTTTCAAGTTTCACAACATCTTTCCGATAGGAAGGAGACCAGAATTGCACGCAATATTCCAACAGTGGCCTAACCAATGTCATGTACAGCCGCAACATGACCTCCCAACTCCTGTACTCAATACTCTGACCAATAAAGGAAAGCATACAAAACAACTTCTTCACTATCCTACCTACCTGCGATTCCATTTTCAAGGAGCTATGAATCTGCACTTCAAGGTCTCTTTGTTCAGCAACACTCCCTAGGACCTTACGATTAAGTGTATAAGTGCTGCTAAGATTTGCTTTCCCAAAATGTAGCACCTCACATTTATCTGAATTAAACTCCATCTGCC
>NC_057739.1:7091531-7096122 GCF_004010195.1 Chiloscyllium plagiosum
TCTTTATTACTTCTTCAAAAAACTCAATCAAGTTTGTGAGACACGATTTCCCACGAACAAAGCCATGTTGACTATCCCGAATCAGTCCTTGCCTTTCCAAATACATGTACATCCTGTCCTCAGGATTCCCTCCAACAACTTGCCCACCACCGAGGTCAGGCTCACCGGCCTATAGTTCCCCGGCTGGTCTTTACTGCCCTTCTTGAACAGTGGCACCACGTTTGCCAACCTCCAGTCTTCCGGCACCTCACCTGTGACTATCGATGATACAAATATCTCAGCAAGAGTCCCAGCAATCACTTCTCTAGCTTCCCACAGAGTTCTCGGGTACACCTGATCAGGTCCTGGGGATTTATCCACCTTTAACCGTTTCAAGACATCCAGCACTTCCTCCTCTGTAATGTGGGCATTTTGCAAGATGTCACCATCTATTTCCCTACTGTCTATATCTTCCATATCCTTTTTCACAGTAAATATTGATGCAAAATATTCATTTAGTATCTCTCCCATTTACTGTGGCTCCACACAAAGGCTGCCTTGCTGATCTTGGAGGGGCCCTATTCTCTCCCTAGTTACCCTTTTGTCCTTAATGTATTTGTAAAAACCCTTTGGATTCTCCTTAATTCTATTTGCCAAAGCTATCTCATGTCCCCTTTTTGCCCTCCTGATTTCTCTCTTAAGTATATTCCTACCACCTTTATACTCTTCTAAGGATTCACTCGATCTATCCTGTCTATACCTGACATATGCTTCCTTCTAGTTTCAGCTTGTTTCACTCTCTTCTCTCCCATCCCCTTGCCACACTGCCTGCAGTTTAAACCACATCTATAGCAGCAGTGCTAACTCTCCCCGCTGAGATATTGGTCCAGGACAGGTCTCAGGGGTTTAGAGCCTTTCCCCCCCTGCATCATCTCTCTAGGGGGCTGGTACAATTACAACATTTAAAAGGCATCTGGATGGGTATATGAATAGGAAGGGTTGAGAGGGATATAGACCAAATGTTGGCAAATGGGTCTAGATTAAGTTACAATAACTGGTCGGCATGGACAAGTTGGACCAAAGGGTCTGTTTCCTTGCTGTACCATCTCTATGACTCTCTGACCCTAATGCCATATGCTCTTTAATATCCAGACCAAGCAGGGAGAACAGAAAGGGTGTTCATCTAACAGAGATGTAGCAACAAGGACAGGAGTGTGTGCTAATCTCTCTCTCTCTCTCTCTCTCTTCCCCCACTGTCCCCACCCACCGCTCATTGGACACTTCAGAGCAGATTAAACAGATTATAACATGTCCAATTTGAGAATCAAGTGCTCACAGTGGAAATGTCAAAGTTGCAAGGCTGCGTTTAGTTCAGGGGATGTTCAAATCACAACTAGCATCTGAGAACAAGATTCAGGCAACACTTGGTCCATGTCCACAGGCTGCTCAAACTCAACTAGCAAGCAGTCAGTTTGGTTTCATTCCACACCAGAATGTAATGCATTTAATTTCCAAATTGTTGAAGATACATTATCTTTGTGAAGCATTGTTATGTTTACAATACTGAACTACACGTTATTTTCCAATACTAGCAGTTGGATCAAAATACATCAATCTAACAAGATTTTAAATCTACCACTAGCCATAGTTTTCATTGTAGCAATACTCCTCTTCCAGCACAATAACAGCTCCATCACTGAATGCACCATTTGGTAATGAACCACAGCGTAAATTCAAATTCCTCAACCCAGCAACATGAGAAGAAAGATTATGAATAGTAAAGATACAGAGCACTGGGGGAAAGGGGTTACTGAGTGAGTGTGTGAGAGCTGATTCCCTCACAGTGTCACTCAGTAACCCCTCTCCCCCAGTGCCCTATATTACTGACTGTATCTCTATTGATGTTAATCCAGCTCCTTCACACAGTCAATCAATAACCCCTTTCCAACACCCTGTTTTACCGACTGTATCTCTACTGATGCTAACCTAGCTCCTTCACACTGTCGCTCAGAAACCCTTCTGTCCCCACTGCCTTGTGTTGCTGACTGTATCTCTACTGATGCTAACCTAGCTCCTTCACGCTGTCACTCAGTAACCCTCCTGACCCAGTGCCCTGTGTTGCTGACTGTACCTCTACTGATTTAATTCAGGTCCTCACACTGTCACTCAATAACTCCTCTCCCCAGCACAGTGCGTTGCTGACTGTACTTTTTTTTATTTTGATAATGCTTAATATCAGTAGAAATAAATCAATTACAGCAACAGTGATTTTTTTTAAAAATGACATTAATATTTTTTGTTAACTTTGTGGTCCATTTATACCAAAAAGCATCCCACCACCACCACCCCCCCGAAATAATAAATAAGTAGGGGGTAACTGCCCTTGGCACAATAAATTGCTGAATTGAATGCTCTGAAGGGAATATAAAGACGTCTTTAGTGTCACAGTAACAGAGACATAAGTCCGGCTATATTTAATCATGTGACATAAGCATCATCTGTTCACTGCTAAAATTAACATTGGGAAAAATGTATTCACTCACGAAAATGAATTTAAGAAACTCTAGCCTAAAATAACTGCGTGGTCCTGGAAATTCATCCTGCTGCTTCCTAAGTGTTGCATTTTTAATTCTCCAAGGATTGATTTGAAGGTTTCTGTTTATTTTCTCTTCTTATGGTGCTGCTGGTATTCTGAGTTTCATACTGGTTTGGGAAGGTGTTTGCACCGTTTAAAATGTGCAATGTGTATGTCAGTGATGGGGATTCTTTTCATTGCACCTACTGTTCGCTGTGGGCCACCTGAGACTGTGTATAACACAGGTTAGAGGCAGGAGGAAGGTCAATCCTAAAAGTTAGACCAACAACTCTCAAACCATGATCAGCACATTGACCTTCCACTAACAATCAAATAAATAATGATGAAGATGTGGGAGAGCTGAAAACAAAGAGCATTGCTGAGACTGTGGGATGTCTGTATGACAGTGAATAGAATGGAAGGGTGTGGTGGGAGGACTGGGAGTGAGGATGAAAATGACAGGAGGATTATTTGGATTCTAAGCATTGTCAGAGACCAGTTCAGTTTCAAAACTCATTTCTGAACTGTGGACACTCTGCACCTTATATCAGTCCAACATAAACACTCTCAAGTCAGATACAGTCCTATTATAGTGCTTTGGCAACCATTCCCTAGTCATGAACAAAATCATTTAGATGCAGCATAAAGTTCCCATCTCTGCTCTGCTTCATTAGAGCACTCCCTCACCAGGAGAAGAATTGTACAGAAGATCTGAGGATGCTGCAAATCTGTTACAGGGGCAGCAATTGTTGGAGAAAATGAGCCGGGCTGGCAGTTTCTGTGGAGACTGAAACAGAGTCAGAATCAGAGACCCTTCTTCAGAACTGAGATAGAAATTTCTGAGATTTCAGATCTGAAGATGGGTCACTGGCCCCGCAACGTTAACTTTGTTTCTCTCACCACAGATGCTGCTGGACCTGCTGAGTTTCTCCAGCACTTTCCGTTTTCAGGTCTTCAGCCTCTGTTGTACTTGGTTTTTATTTTCGTTATAACTTTGTACTGTGCCATTTAGCATGTGCAGGTAAGTTCGACGATGGATAAAATACATGTTAAAGTTCCTTTTACACAGCCTCATCAAAGACTCCCACACCGATACTCATTCTATTTCCCAACAGCTCCATGTTCCTCACGCTACTACACATGTGAACACCCACATCACTTCAGGATAACAACCCCAATTCCACATCTGCCAGCTATTCAGACTATTTGGCAGTTTAATGCTAATTGCTGGGTAATGTTTGTGCTACATCCCATCACCCTGATACATCTGTCCGAAAGTCAATACCATTCAGATTCCACTCGCCCAGAGCTCTGTGTTACTGACTGTACCTCTACCGATGTTAATCCAGCTCCCTCACATTGTCACTCACTAACCCCTCTACTCCTGCACAGTGTGTGGCTGACCAAATCTTTCCTGTTGTTCTCACCCAATCGTTTAGCTCTAACGTTTCACAAAGGTAGTGAATTGGATTGCTATAAAGTTAGGAGCATCAATCTACTAATAAGCTGGAATTGTTAAAACAAAGACATGCACATCTGTTGACGAGGACATTGGCAGCATTTTGTAACAAATACCCTTTGAAATTCACGTCACCACAGCCTGCTAACTATTTTATGTGGCTCCCTTTTACCTTTGTAAACACAACGGGCTGAATCTGATGTATTTTTGATCAAGTCTGAGTTATTTATAATGGTTTATTGCCGTGAAGTCGAAGGAGTCCTCTCACTGTATCTTGCCAAACCGATCACATTCACTACTCACCCACAACCATGCTATCACTGACAGTAACCTCACTGTCACTGTCACTGTCTCACAGTTACCCCTCATCACTGTCACTGTCACAGTGACCGCCCTTCACTGTCAGTGAACCCCCATCACTGTCACTCTCACAGTGACCCCACCATCGTTATCACAGTGACCACCCATCACTCTCACAGTGACTCCCATCACTCTCACAGTGACTCACCATCACTCTCGCAGTGACACCCCCCTCACTGACACAGTGATCCCCATCACTCTCACAGTGACCCCCATCA